>NW_024355205.1:1190172-1199860 GCF_902729225.1 Pteropus medius | reverse complement strand
AGGAGCACAGAAATCACTCTTAGGAGCACAGAAAACATATCACTGGTCCCAAGCCACTCTGGGGGATGCCTTCTGAGAGATGCCTCATCCCCCGCCCCCGACACACTTCCCAGGCATTTCTTCTGCTCCTCACCTTCCTGGGCATTGCAGAATCAGGTGGAGGAAGCGGTGGGAATTATTACCCATCCTAGCTTGCTCTAGATCCAGGGGCACAATCTGTTCTGCAGCTCAGGGGATCCTGTCACTCCTGTTCTTCACTTTCCTATTTAGCTGGCCAGAACTCAGGACCCCACAGCATCTCAGCTCCATTCCACCTTTCCTCTCCTTCACTCCTCTAGTCCAGGGGTCCCCAACTTTTTTGGCACCAGGGACCAGTGCTCCTATGAGAATCTAAGGCCTGATGATCTTAATGTAGGGAGGAGGCAAGAGAATTAAAGTGTTAAATCAAGCTACATTCAGAGACTGCAATAGGCTGATCAGCTCTGCAGCCAGGCCAGAAGGACACCCGCAGAACAAAGGAAGCTTTCTACTGGGATTGCTAACAACCCATTTCCCACACCTGTGAAGGAGAAACAGGAAAAACAGAGTCTTTAAGTGGCTGCCCTACACAAAATAAAATCGTTAGTTCCCTATGGCTAAAACCATAGGGAACCTATGGATTAAAGGCTGAGAACTGCCCGCAGGCCTTTCACACTACATTCTTCCCCTCATTGTATGTCCATATCAAAGACAATGGGTAAACAAAGTCTTTAAACTATAACTCACAGGAACTAAAGAATGACATATAAACTGAATTCCCCTAACACTCAGGGGCTTTTCTTCAACTCATCTTAGGTTTTTGTCTTTGCATTTCCCCTTTTTTAAAAAACTTTCCTTTTGCCCCTAACTTTGGCGTCTGTGTTGAATCCTTCCTACCCTCGCTGCCAAGGACTGTCTTCTCTCAGTGCAGGGCTTGGTCTCCTTCCCACTTGGCGAGGAGATCACTTGCCCTGGATGGAGCAGTATTTCTCAGGATTGTATGAGCTTGGACTCCCATGCTGGTGCAAGTGATACGCTGATTTGGGGTGGCTCAAACTGTTATATATGGACTGTCCCCTACGCTCTACAAAAATGTATGCCCAGCACCCCGCATACCCTAGGGGTAACTTTGTTTTTATATCTCTTTCTTTCACTCAAGCGATAAGCATAAAATAAGCTAATTCTAAGATAAAGGGCAGAGACACAAGGGTAAAAGAAAACATGGGAAAAGGACATCGGTAAATCTACCCAAATATTATGCTGCCATTCTCGTGAAAAGTAGCATAGTACACAGTCTGTGCTGAGAGTAGAAAATGAGTTCTGTTTTTAGTTGTAGTCCTGACTGCTGCTAACCAGCTTTGTGATCTGGGGCAAGACACTTCACCTCTCTGGCCTGTTTTTACATCTTTAAAATGAGATGGATGGGTGTGTGGGGTGAGAGGATGAATGGGTAGATGAATGGGTAGGTGGGTGGGTGGGTAGGTAGATGGATGAATGAACGGGTAGATGGGTGGGTGGGTGGATGGATGGGTACGGAAGCTTGCCAGACAGAATGGGGAAAAGGAGGAAGGAGAGCTGTTGGCTGTCTAGAGTCTCTAACCCAATCTAACTGCTGCAAATTTACTGTTTATCCCTGGTCATCTTCCCTGCCCCATCTCTTTGCCTATTGCTTTGTTGAGGTGACGGAGTTGAAAAGATCATCTAGGAGTTAGTAAACCTGAATTTTTCTTCTACGATATTTGTTGTGCTTTGGGTGACCTTTGGGCATTTCGGGAACTCTCAGAATGTCAAATTCCTTATTAGCAAAATGGAGTTAATGATACTGTCTTGTCTGGTTTTGGGGGGATCAAATATGAGAATGGACGTAGACCATTCTCTGCAGCCAGGAAGTGCGCACAGGAGGTCATGTTTTGTGAGGTATTATTGGGACCACTCTTCTTTCTTTATTCCCTCGTACAGTTGCCTGTGTGGCTCAGTTATGGCTTACACAAAGAACTGTTCCAGGGGATTTCACAGCTCCTGAAAGACATAGGGTAACAGAAATCACAAGGTAAGGTTGTGTTACTGTGCTGTGCTCATCACATGTCAGGAAAAAGAACTATATTTTGTTCTTTTATTTTTGTTGTTAAGGCACTGAAGCCAGAAGGTGTATGGTTATTGCAGGGAGAGTAAAAACCAGGGGTTTATATTTTTGAATATGTGTGGATTTCCACCTGAACTAAATGAAGCACTGGAAAATTTCCAGCAATATGCTGAGCCGACATTTAAGCATTTGTGGGATAAATCACATTATCTATGGAGACATGACAGTGCTAAAAGGTGAAGACTGAAGATGTCCTCCTGTTAAACATCCATATTAAGTTCATAAGAGAACTGCCACATCTTATCCCTTTACCCCTGAGACAGGCATTCTCGGTCACTTAAATAATTCTTATTTTGTACTATCATAAAATCTTAGACTCTGAAGAAAGCTTTAAATGACCTAATCTGGCCTTCCTCTTAGTTCAGTGGATTTCAGAGTGTGTCCTTGGATCATAAGCATTAGAGAATCACCTGGAAACTTGATAGAAATGCAAGTTCTTGGGTTCTGACTCATACGTACTAAATTAGCAGTTGTGGGGGGAGGGATCCAGTGATCTGTGAATAAGCCTTCCAGGTGATTCTCGCAGACCTAAAATTTGAGAACTAAGGATGTAATTCAGTACTTTCTTAAATAGTATACCTGAAGGATAATCTTCGTGTGTCCTATATGACTATTTCTGGTGACAGGGAGCTCACTACTTCAGGAGGTATCTGGTTAGAAGCCCTAACAATTAGATATTTTTCCATTATAATGAGATAAATCTGACTTCTTGTCACTTCCACTTGCTGGTCTTGGCTCTATTCTCTGAATGTAATTTAGAGTTATAGCTGATGAGAGATCACTGGTAACTGGGCTAATTATTCACATAGTAGGAGTTGGATAAAAGCGAATGCAAGAGGATAAACTGGGAGGGTGGCCAGTGCGTCACATTTTCCTTTCAACCAAATAAAACAGCAAGATTAAGGGCTGTCCCTGGCATTTGTGAGATTATGATAAATATCAGTATTAATAACAATAGTGACAGTAATAATTACCCACAGCTCGATTTGGATGCAGGTCAAGTAACCATCCAAATCAAATTACATGTAAGAAAAATATGTGTGTTCAGTGCTGGGAACGTTTTCAAAGAGGAAGAAAAATTGGCACTGTGAAAAACATTTCACCTTCTGGTGGAGATAAGTACCCCTTTCCATTCCAAGGAAAGTGTAAGAGAAAGGAATCCCTAAGCAGGGTAAAGATACTTTATGGTGAGGTCCCAGCCCAGGCTTGTGGGCAAAATGAGCCTTTTTCTGGTCACCCCTCAACCAGGGATGCTCTGAGTTGAATACACTTGTTTGGCCAGATTTAGTTAGTGATGGTCTTTTCTGCTTGTTTCTGGTGGGCATTTGGCAGAACGGACAGAGTGAGTATAATACTCTCACATCACAGCCAGAGAAGCGGGAAAGGTGAACGCACCCTGCTTGGAGGGAGAGCCCACTCCGGACTCAGCCTCTCCTTCCCTCAGTCCAGCCTCAGTCTCTTCTATTCCAATTTTTCCCCTCTTAAGACTGAAAGCACTAGCAGCTCTAAGTGTTGTCAGGGCGCTCTCACAAATGATTTTATCTCCCTCCCCCCAATTTGAACCTAGAGAGTGTTTACTTCCTGTCAAACCCCAGGGACCTGCTGATTTTTCCCATTACTGCAAATTGCTGCTCTTGGGTGCTTTGCATTTGTTATTAAGATGCAATCAGGGATTCCTAACTGATTAACAGCCTCACCCCTCAGCCTCCAATGCTCACACCTGACTTGGAGGCAACATCAGTGGAAAGCAAAATCCCCTGGCTGCTGGGTATCTGGGGCTCTCTATACAGTCAGGGGCTAATGGGTGAGGTGGGCAGCTGGTGGGAGCTGGGAGGGCATCAGGATGGAGCAAAGAGATGCTGGGCTCCTGCATGAATCTGGGGTAGGCTGAGAAGGAACTTGGTGTCTCTCAAGTTCCTGGGAATTGCGGTGGGTGTCGGGCCGTGTGACAGGCCTCTGGAATGATGATGGCTGATGGCTGTGACGGCCTGCCCAATGAGGCAGAGGCCAGCCTGAGCTGGGCCTTCCGGACGAATAAGCACAGAGCGTCTCTTAAGGCTGAGTGGCAGGATGATGAGCACGCGAGTGACGGCCTGCCTAGAATCATATGTCAGTCAGCGTGCTCCAGAACAGCTCCAAGCGCTGCCACGGAGGCAACCCCAACCTCCCCTCCCTACCTGAGGACCCCTTCTCCTCTCCCCACCCACCCGTCAAAACGGCTCAGCCCCTTCTGCAATTCTGTTCATGCTCGAAGCCAACAAAATGCACACAAATGCATGTCTACGCACTTCCAGTGGCTTCTGAGCATACACACACAAAAAGCTCGCTTTCTTAAGGATATCTTTTTCAAGTGTCTTCGTTTTTATTAAACAAGTGTCTTGGTCCTTGTCCATCCTGAAGGTTCACTGTTGCATGGGAAAAAGAAGGGCCCAGGAAGATCACGGACACAGACATCTGACTGAATCACCGAGAAGGAAAAGGGTGACAGGATTGGGGAAGCCCAGCACCATAGCATCACAGATCCAAGCAAAGCTTCTGAACTCTATTGCTGCTCACACAAGTCAAAGCTATGTGAGGGGGTCTTGCAGCCAATGGGACAATGGGCCTATGTCACCTGATTTTCATTAGAATGTGTTTTTGGAACAAAACATAGAGAATAGGGAAAATAACAGGGAGGTGGGATTTTCATACCACTGCAAATACCAGACGTGAAAAGAGACAGACAATCCTGGGTTCAAGTCCTACTTGTTCCATTCACTACCTCTGTTATATGAGCCTGTTCGCCCACTTTAAAAATAGAAATAATAAATCTGTCTCATCGGGTTATGAGGGATTATGTACAAAGTACATGGGATATGCTTTTTTTCCTCTTTCTTTTGTTTAAGTCAGTTCTTTTTTTTCTTCTTTAAATCAAATTATTTTTGGCATCATTTAAAGACCAAAATGAAACCTTCCTGAAGACCAGAAAGGATTATGACTATCTTATCCTCCCATGGAGAAAAAAGTTCAGTTATTTAACTCCAGAGTTGCATTGTCCTATCCTCCCTACTAATTATATCACTTTTTCCTGGCATTCTACTTAGACAGCCCAACGCTGACAAAAGCAGAGCCCTGACCTAGGACCTTCCCTGGCTATTCAGGGATCCCTCTTGGAAACAACTGTAAAAGCGGGTTGTAAGGTCAATGAAAGAGAGAGCAGAAAGATCACTGTCTTTGGCATGAGAAAGTATCTCAGAATGTGTTTAAGGAGAAAGATAGAGGATGGGAACTGGGTCAAGCAGAAAGAAACTTTATGAAAGAACTTTCCAAGGCATGTACATGGTAAATGGGCTACAAGTATGCCAACAGGCATCATTCACTTGGGGCAACTGGAGTCCCTGGATCTTTTCCAGGTGTAGGCTGTGGGGCATAGGGAAAAAAGGCCTAATGATCATGGAATCGAAGTCCCAAATTATAATTAATCCCAGAAGGAGAGGAGAAAGAGAATGAAACAGAGGCAAAATTGGAAGAGATAATAGCCGAGAATTTCCTTTAGCTGAAAAAAGATATCCAGCCACAGATTTTAGAAGCTTAGGATAAATACAAGGTAAATGAATCTAGGTAGATGATGATCTGATATATCACTGCTGAGAAGAAAGACAAAGAAAATTTTAAAAGTAGCCAATAAAAAAAAAAAAAGACATAATATTGTCAAAGGAACAAAGTAAGACTAATGCCTGACTTCTCCAAAGAAATCGTAGAATTCAGAAGATAAAAATAGGTCTTTAAAATTCCATAATGATAGTGGGAAATTTTAACAGTGTAAGTAAATGACAAATAAGCAATCAAAAGTTAACAAGTCTACAGAACATCTGACCAACAGGTCTAGCAATCTGACCTATTAACGCGTAGAAAAGGGGCATCCAAGTGCAGAGCACGCATTCTTTTCTAGTGCATATGCAACATTTTCCAAAAGGGATTATGAGTTGGGTCATAAAGCAAGTTTCAACAAACTTTAAAATATCAAAATTATAATCTTTGGCTATAGTAGAATTAAGCTAGAAATCAATAATAAAAATGAATAAAATAATAAAATATGGCCTATTAACATGTCTGTTTATAGAAAGCATAAAACTCAAACGCATATACTAGAAAAGAAAACAAGGATGGAAAATAATGATGTAAGTATTCATATGAAGAAGTTAGGAAAATAAAACACAATTAGACTCCACCATAATGGAAATAAGAATTTAATGAAATAGATGACAAATATGTAATAGAGGAAATGAACAAAACCAAAAGTTATTTTTTTAAGACTAATAAATTTAATAAATCCCTAGGAAGACAGAAGACTAGAAAAAAATAGATATTATTAAAGATACTTCTTACATTAAAAAAAGATATTATGAACACCTTTATGCCAATACATTTGATAATTTATTAAAACTTCTCTTATGAAAATGAATACAGAGAAAAATAGGAATTCTGAATAGTCCAATATCTATTAAAATTGGATCCATTATTAAAAATATTTCCCCCAAGACAACTCTAGGCCCAGATGGTTTCACCAATGAATTTTTCCAAACTTTAATAAATCACACTGATCTTATACAATTCTTCCAGAGAATAAAAAAAAAAGACATTTTAAAACTTGTTTTGTAAAGCCAGATATAATTTAAAATAATGCAAGAACATCACAAGACAGAAAAATTACAGGTGAATCTCTTTCATAAATGTAAATATAAAATTCTTTATCAAAATATTTGCAAGTCAAATCTTGTGATGTATAAAAAGAACAAATCACGACCGCTATGGGTTAATTCCAGAGATGCAGAAATGGTTTAATAATTGAAAGACGGTAATTTTAATTTATCACATTAACAGAATAAAGGAGAAATAGAAAGTGAATATCAAATAATGTAGAGTATATAGAATAATAGAAATAGAATAAGGAAATGTGACCATCTCCATAGATGTAAAAAAAGCATTTGATAAAATTCAATATGCATTTCTGATAAAATCCCTACTTATTAAAATAAAAGTAGAAGATATTTTCTTGGCCTGATAAAGAGCATCTACAGAAAACATCATGCTTAAAGATAAGATGCTAGAAGCCATCTTGTGAGATTAAGAATGAGAAAAGATACCTGAATCACTTCTCTTCAGTGTTGTACTAAAATTCTGAGCAAGGAAAAAGAAATAAAAGCAATGAAATTTCAAAAGGAAGATATAATACTATTGGTATTTGTAGGTGACATGATTGTGTATTTAGAAAAACACAAAGGAATTCATAGAAAAACTATTAGAATTATTAATTCAGCGATGCCACTGAATGTAATGTTAGTATGCAGCAATCAATTGTATTTCTATATACTGCCAACGATTATAAAGGAAATAAAATCCATGCATCCCAAACATCAAATATCTAGAATCGATCTAATGGAAAATGTGCAGGAAGACATTATGAGAGAAATTAAAGGTCTAAATAAAGGAGAAATAAAGTGTATTCATGGATTAGAAGATATTATAAAGAAGTCAACTGATCTAAATTTTCAGGATTTAGGATTTTTAGGATTTTTTTTGTTTCGCTTTTTTTCTTTTGGGGGAAGTGATAGGCTAATTTTAAATTTATATGAAAATGCAAAGGATAATAGCTAAGTACCCCTTGAATTAAAAAATAAGATTAGAGGGTTTATTATATTAAGAGATTACAAACCTGCAGCAATTAAGACAGCATAATATTAATGTAAAACACAAATATTAAGCAATGTTGCAGAAAAAGTATTAAAAACACTTATTCATATAAAGTTTCATGATTTATGACAAAGTTAACATAGCAGTGCATTGATTAAAAGACGTTTTGTTCCACATGATCTGAGTCAATTAAATACCCACATGGAAAAAAAAAAATCTTGATTCCTATCTTATACCATATTTAAAAAATTCGTTCCAGGAAAATTATAGATCTAAATGTGAAAGCTGAAATAATTCAACTTTAGATGAAAAATAGGGGTCCATCCTCATGAACAATTGTTTCTCAAACAGAACACAAAAAGTGAACAATTGTTTCTCACACAAAATATAATAACCATAAAATAAGTAATTGATCAATTTGACTACATAAAAAAATGAGAGCTTCTATTCATAAAAAGAAAACATTAAGAGACTGAAATCAGGCCACAGAATGGGAAAAGATATTGGCAATATATCAAGCTGATAAAAATTTACAATCCAGCGTAGATAAAGAAATCCTATAAATTGATAAAGAAAAGACAGACAACCCAATAGATAAGTAGGCAGAAGTCATAAACAGGCACTTCAAAAAGAATATCTCTAAATCTCTAAATATTGCATACATATACATATGCAATATATATATATATATACAATATATAATGTTGTGTACAATAATATATATATGTGTGTGTGTGTGTGTGTATATATATATATATACACCTTGAATATCGTTAGACTTCAGGGAAATGCAAATTTAAACCATAAGTGACGTTGTTACACATCTACTATAATGGCTAAAATAAAAAAAACTGACAATACTAAGTGTTGTTGAGGATGTGTGGTGCAATTGAAATTCTCATATCCTATATATGTGGCGTCATACAGTGTAAATTGGTGCAACACTTTGAAAAACTACATCAGTATCTACTAAAAGCTGAACCTTCACATACGACATGACTCAGCAATTCCTCTACTAGCATTTGCGAGCAGCCTTCTCTCACTTGCTGTCTCCAGGTCTGCTCCCTTGTAAATGGACATCCAGCGCTTTTGAGGATCCAGGAGAGCAGAGCTTCATTATGGCCATTCTCTTTTCAAGGTACCATCTCCTGGGACTTATAAAGCTGCAAGCCCTCCTGGTAACCAAATAGTGCTGCCATTCTACCATCCTAACTGGGCCTGAGCCAAGCTGGGTTCCTCATAGACCTGGGGAGCAGGTTGCTGTCGCCAGGTATGTGCTGTACTTTGTAACTGAGGCCCCAAAGCAGTTCTGCTTGTGCCCATTCTCACAAAACCCCCTTGCTTTAAAAATACTCTTGCCTGTTGGTCTTCTCTCCATAGACCAAGGCCACAGACTCCATGCTGTCCCTTCCATCTCTGTCTTTGCCCCTAGGTACCTGTCATCAACCTCTTCAAAGTGCAAACGGATGTCTGCAGGCTACTTATGACACTGGTCCATCAGACACTCAGGTTCTAGCTCCTGCTGTAGGCCCACTGGGACCCCTGCTACATGGTGTGTCGGTTAGGAATGCTTTGAGATTCAGGTGACAGAAGTCCCGTCCAACAATACCTTAAATTCATAGGCATTCCCTTTTCCATTTAAGTGATCTAGAGGTAAGTGGAGGCTGGTATTGGTTCAACTGCCCAGTTGAGTCTTCAGAGAGCCAGGTGTTTTCTCTCTGTTTACTTTGACATCCTTCGTTGTTGGATTTTTGTCCTTGTACTTCCCACCTGGAGATTGCAAAATGGTTACTGCATCTTAAAGCATCAAAACCACGTGCAGGACAGAAACACATGAAAGAGGTAGTGTAACTC
>NW_024355205.1:1160184-1190142 GCF_902729225.1 Pteropus medius | reverse complement strand
TAATTTGTCTCTTTTATCAGGAAGGAAAGCCTTCCATACCCCAAACCTCATCCTCAGCAAACCTTCTTGCATCTTCTTGGCCAAAACCACTGGCACCACTAGAAACAAAAGACCTTGGAAAGTGAGCGTTTGATAATTCAAAATAGCTTTTGCATAGCCAACCAGCAGTGCCAGAAGAACAAACAGAAGCAATGATGTTGTTTAATCCACCTACGACTCTAAATAATCAAGGATTGGATTTACCTGTTCAGCTTGTCTTTCTTTGAGGACAAATGTACTTGACTAATCTTTCCCATGCAGCCTTTGAAATTAACTTGCTTGATTTTTCTGTGTTTGCAGTCAAAATGAGGTTTTCCTTCGGTAAATATAATGATTTCCTATTAAAAGTGCCAAATTATTTCATTGAGTGGTGACTTTAGACTCTCCTCCCTGCTACTTGTTTGAACATCAGAGTCAATTCTCCTAGTGTCATTTTAGACAGTTTGATGGAGGAAAGGAATGAGAAGCCTCTGCTCAATCAAGTATCTGATTAATACAGGTGCGGTATGCAAATTGCTGACTTTCTAAAAATTCGAATAAGATAAAACATGCTTATAGCTGCTCTCACAGTGTCTAATCTCATTTTCTAAATCTCTTAACATCTTCCCAAACACTACCTCTTATGGGTGGTAGAATGTTATCTTTCAAGACCGTTTTTATTTTTTCCTTCTTTTTTTCTGCCCTAATTGCTTTCCTCCAGACTTCTGTGCTTCTCTGCCACTCTTTTCTGACTGTCTTAAGTGAAGCACAAATCCAGCTGAGAAAATGACAGGTTGCAATGTTTACCCTAGCATTAAATCCAATCGCAATATACACCCTGATCTGGACATGGCGCCTCCCTGTGAACAATAGATACTTATTTATATATAAGGTGTTTTCACAACCCAGTTCTTCTAGCATTGCTGGTTGAATATTTTCAAGCCTCTTTCACAATGCCTTTACAACAAATACTGCGTCAGAAACTCTAGATTATCCTTCCCAATGGTAGTTCAAGGAGTTAAATTTACAAGTTGTTTCTGTTTTTGTGTCTACCTGTATTTCTTGTGTATAAATATACAGAGTATTGAAAATTGTTGCTATTCGGTGATTCCTTCAGTCACAACATTCTATGACTCTGCATGCAGCTCTCGGTACTTAAAGGTGTGATGTAGCGAAAAGCTAAAGGCTTAAGGGAAAACCGTAATAGAAGAGATTGTTTAGAAAATGCAAGATGTGCTAATTAAGAGAGGAAAGGCGAAGAAAGGACTTGTATATAGGATTTTAGGGAACAGAGAAGAGAGAAAATTAAACTTTTAAGGCCATAGTCTGAAAGATGGGCAGCCTGACAGATGAGTCAGGTGACCATTGAATAGGAGTTCCAAAACCAAGGTTTTTGCCTGCAGCCTAACACCATTTCCTGCATCAATGTCTCCAAACCTGAGCTCAAGTCTGGAAGGCAGAGGGAGGGCAAAGGAAATAGCCATAAAAAGGGGCCAGTTAAAGACAGCACAAGGCTGGTGTCAAGGGACTCTGCTAGCACATGCAGCCTCTTAAAACTTTTTTTTTCACAGACCCAATTTAATTGGACCCTTAAGTTTTTTATTTGGTTTTTGCAAAACGTGTCTTTTGTTTGCATTTTTAAAATGGCTTTATTGACATATAATTCACACATACCATACAATCCATCCATTTAAAGTTTACAATTCAATGGTGTTTGGTATGTTACATTATTAATCTTTTTAAAATTGTGGCAAATTTATCTATAACAAAATTTGCCACTGTAACCGTTTTTAAGTGTACGATTCAATGGCATCAATTATATTCACAATGTTGTGCAACTGTCACCACAATCTATTTCCAAAATTTCATTGCCCAACGATATCTTTTCATGACTTTAAAAGATGCCTGCTTTGAGTGGGCAAACTGAGAAAAGATGCCCTCTGGACCATCACAACCCAGGCCTGGGTATATTTTGCGGTGAATGGAGCATGGCTGGAGTTCAGCCCCCATTTACCTGTGGCCAGGCAGCATGTGCAGCACACACCTACACAACCTTTTACAGCAGCTCTGTTGATACTATCACCTCAGCACAGGCATCCAGACAGAGCAAGAACCTGCCATCTGAGGCAGCTGAGGGGAGGAGAAAGAGCACATTCATTTGCTCATTGTTCTGTGCACTGATTCTAGGGCAGGCCTTGTGCTGTGCACATGCATGTGTCTCCTGCAAAGGACTGCTTCCTGCTTTAACGCCTCATCCAGGTCACACAACCTACCTCCAAGAGTCCTCCCCTGATTCTCCTAATTCTAGTGGGGACTTGGGGGTCCATGTAGCTGTATGGAGAAGAATAAGATAGAAGAAAGTGGTGCTTTTGAAGATGAAAAGAGGAATGAGGAAGGCCGAGTTCTCAGATGGCAAATCTGTCCCTACCCACTCATATTGGTTTCTCTGGGTAGCCATAACAAATTCCCCAGGGCTATGTCTGTCTAAAGGCTCTAGGAGAGAATCGTTCTTTGCCTCCTGTAGCTTCTGTTGGTTCCAACATTCCTTGACTGGTAGCAGCATAATTATAATCTCTTCCTCTATTTTCTTGGCCTCCTCTTCTTCTCTGTGTGTGTCTCTTATAAGAGACCCTTGTCATGTGATTTGGGGCCTACTGGATAATGCAGGATGATCTCAGCTCGAGATCCTTACTTTAATTACATCTGCAAAGATCCTTTTTCCAAAAAGAGTCACCTTCTCAGCTTCTGGAGTTTAAGATATGGACACATCTTATTGGGGGCTACCATTCAACACACTACGACTCTCTATGCCTTTGGTTGACAGCAGTGGAGAAGAAACCCTTTGACCCACCTTGGTTGAGACTCAGTGCAGTGATCACCATTGTATATCCTAACAACGATGGCCGAACTGAGGCCCAAGGCTGGTGCCAAATCTGCCATTTATGAGTGACGCAACCATTTTCGTTTTAGGTGTAAATTACATGGCTCGACCTAACATTAGGTAACGGGCTTCCTATTGGGTGTGTGTTCACACACCAGGACCATGGTAGCCTCACAGGGAGACACTCGATTTTCTGGTTAGCTGTGGAATGATGGTGCTGTGTAAGCTGGCATATCTCCTCAGGTGGGAGCTAGAGATTGCCTGAACTTGAACAGAGTCTGTGGCTCTTTGAGCTGCTTCTCTTCAATCACTGAGAGCTGAGATGCCAGTGGAGGAAATGCTTCTTTTTAAACAGAGCTTCCCTTCCCTCAGAGCTGAGAGTAGAAATATATCCCTTAAATCAGAAGATGAGTGGAGAAGGTTAGGCCTACCAGCTGTCTTCTGCAGCTTCCTGAGACGTTTTCCTCCCCACTCTCTCACACCCTCCTCTCCTTTATTTTAGCGAGCAAGAGATGAGGCAGAATTCACTTTGGGGCTCAGAACTTGAAGAGCCCCAAGGTAGGAAAAGGGGTGGAGAGAAGGATTCTCAGTATTTTTTCTAGATGTGTTCTGTGAGGAGAATTTGACAGCTTCTTCCCCTTAACTCACATCTAGCTTTTTCCTTTTCTTAGAACCCACTTCTAAATAAGCAGTATCCAAATAAAAAAGAATCACAGAATATGACTAACGGTTTACTGGGTACTTAGTGGTTGACCCGTACAAGGATGATTGACATTTGAAGAACACGGCTTTGAATTCTGCAGGTCTACTTACTTGTGGATTTTTTTCAATAAATACCTATAGTACTGTAAATGTATTTTCTCTTATGATTTTTTAAGTAACATTTTTTCTAGCTTACTTTATTTTAAGAATACAGTATATAACACATATAACATATAAAATATGTGTTAATCGGTTGTTTGTTATTGGTAAGACTTCCAGTTAATATAGGCTGTTAGCAGTTAAGTTTTTGTGGAGTTAAAAGTTATATGTGGATTTTTGACTGTGCAGCAGGTGGTGCCCCTAACCTCTGTGTAGTTCAGGGGTCAACTGTATACGTATATTAAACTTGCGAAGATTGAAAGGTAAGGAAAGAAGCAAAGCAGTCGTAGGCATATGCATGGGACCACCAATGAGACATAATGTCAAGGCTTCATTGATGAACAGTGTCATTGTGGAAAAATCCCCTGGAAGAGGCAGATCGTGGGCTTCTACTTAGGGGCAGGAACAATAGTTGACAGGAAGAACAAGTTTTCCACATGAGTGAGAAAGACATCTAAGCAAAGATCAGATCCTGAAGGCAAGATCAAAGCGGCAATAAGAAGTAACTATGCACAAAAAAGAATAACAGGGCTATGTGGGAATTTAGATAGTATTCCACAGGGAAGGAGCACAGAGTGGAAGGATGGGATTGTTTAGCAGAGGGCATCAGGCTCTGAGGCCCTGGTCTGTGGGCGAATGCCGGTAGAAACTGGGAAAGCAGAGTGATGTCTTTGCAGTGAAGGCTCAGACATCTGGGAAGTCTGTGGAATTAACTATTTCTATTCTTGCTTCTAAATGGCTGGGTAGGATTCACATATGTACTTAGTACATTTAACCTATAAATAAAGGTCTCTGGGCAGGAATTCCTGACTCAAATGGCTTTCACAAAATGTGTGAGTAGGATGCAGGGTGCAACAAGAAAACCAACATTAACTCAGGACCTACTATGCGCCAGGACACTGTGATAGAGGTGTGTGTGTGTGTACACATATTATCTCATAGCATCCTCATAATGAGTCTCTGAGATAGTTATTGTTACTTATGAGAAAAATGAGGCTCAGAGAGGTTCAGTGATTTTCCCAAGGCCACACAGTCTAAGTCATGGGCCTACATTCAAACCTGAGTCAGCTTCATTCAAGGCCTGGTCATTTTCTGCAGGTCGACTCTAACCCTGGCACTGGTTCTCTTTCCGCACAGAGCAGGAAGCTGCTCTACTTTCCTGTGTGTTCTTTCCAGTATCTCCATGGCTGGGTGTGGCTGAGCTAACAGGTACCTGTTTTTTTTTTCCCAGACCGAACACTTGGGAAGATTCCACTCTGAGTTATGGTGACTCTACTTTAGAGCCTGTTGCTACTTGTGACTTTGCCTCTTGCCCTTCCATCAGGCAGCATACTGCCTTTGATCAAAGCAGCCGCTCCTCTGGGGATAGCCCAAGGCAGGGTGGTACGTGCTGACTTCCCCACATGAGCAACACTGAGTGGCGGGGTTGTGGGAGCATGATTTCTCAGTGCATTCTGCCCACACCCTCAGCTCATAGTGGCTGCATGGAGATCTGAATTATTCCCTTCCTCTATGTCTTTTTTTGTCCAGAAGAAGCTGGACTGGAATTTCTTTTCTTTTTTTTCTTAACCTTACAAAATAGACTTTATTTTATTTTATTTTATTTATATTTAATGGTGAAAACATTAGGAAAATTACTGTGCTTTTTTAAAAATTTATTTTTATTAAGATGACACTGGTTAACAAAATCCAGTTTCAGACGTACAGTTAAACAGTGAGCCATATACATATTGCCTTGTGTGTTCTCTCATAGTTAGATTTCTTTCTATCACCACATATTTGACCCTTTTCACCCCATCTACTTCCCCCTTCCCCACTCTCGTAGCCACTAGTCTATTTGGACTGGAATTTCTTAAGTTTTAAGGAAATATATTTGAATATCAAAGGTGCCACAGAAGAAAGGGAAAAAATGATGACCCCCTTTGCATTCTGGGCCCCCCACTGCCCTCCTTGCCTGGCAAATTTGGAGCAAGTTTTATTGGAAGAGCCTAGTGATAATACTGCCAACCATCCATTCTCGAGATTGCTGTATGGCATTAGGTCACAGTGTGACAAAATGGGCACAGTAATTAAAGGAAGGCAGATACTGGACAATAGGAAGGGCTAGTAACCCAACACGGTACATGGTATCTATGGGCCTTATAAAACTGTTAGATCTGCCATTTATTGAATTAGTTTAAGAGCTTCATTTCCTTTTTGTTGGCTTCGTAGCATATTTAAAGTAACACTGTCTCAGCCAGTCTTATCACAAGGGCTATTAAATAATAGGTCAAATTTTCAAGTTATTCTCTGTAACCTCAATCTTGAACCTAAAGGGAAGCTAGAAACTGGCATTATCTGGATTTCTAGTTCTTAAAAAAAATTCTTTTCTGCTTAATAGGTGATAAAGATCATTTAAAATCTTTGACAGAATCATTCCCTGTTCAGCCAGGAGGCAGTCGTGATAAAGAGGGCAGAGTTAGGACACCTGAGAATTTGGCCACAAATAAGGTTTGGATGCTGGGAATGTTGTCACTGTTCCCTGCTTGCACGTTTCGGACACGGCAGTGGCAACACTTTCTTCTCAG
The DNA here is from genome assembly GCF_902729225.1 of Pteropus medius. NCBI lineage: Eukaryota > Metazoa > Chordata > Mammalia > Chiroptera > Pteropodidae > Pteropus > Pteropus medius. The sequence continues at coordinate 1,183,815 of NW_024355205.1, read as the reverse complement.
AGAGGTGATGTCAGGCCTAGCATGGCCCACTGAACTCTAACCTCCTTGAGTTCAAGGACTCTCTTGTTCTTGCTGCAATCTTACCCCCAACAAAAGGAGTTTGCCAGTGGATTTGTCCAATGAATCCTTCTAGACTTGCCATCCTTCCTCCTCCCTCAATTCTTCCTTCATAACACATTTATAGGATCAGAACTGAGACTTGTTTGGACCGGTCCAATCTCTGTCACATCTCCATAGGTTGTGGAAATAGCCATTTCCAGAACAATTTTCCTTTACATAAAGCCACATGATGCATAAAAAGGTCAGAAACCAATATGAAAAGGGGAAGAAAGTTGAAAGACTCAAAGGTAGGAGGAGAGAGTGAGAGAGAATGCAAAAGCAAGACTGAGGGCCCACCCTGAAATGGATTAGAACACGTGCAGCTTTATTCAAAGTCTGCCAAATACATCTTGCTGTGCCTCTGAATGGAAAATGGGATAGAACAATGAGCTGGAATTTACAGCGCCTTTGAAAAGCAACTGCTGTCAGCACGCACTCTGAATACGCCAAGTATTGCATTCAGACCAAAGAAGCTCTTTCTGGCCCTTGTGGCCCCATGACAGCCTGTAGAAGACAACAAACCCTACCTGGCTGTGACCTCTAGTTCTATTCCGTGAGCATTCTGTGTGCCTTCAAAGGTCATGCATGTTTCTAGAAGGAAAGAGAACACAAGGTACATATTTTATGAATTATATATCAATAGAGTATACATTTTATGGCCTGATTTTGCCATAAAGGCCAGACGTTTTGTAGGTCTCGAACAAATTTCTCAGAGAGATGAATGAGACATTTCTGATTTGATATTGGAGTCAGGCTATACCATTGCTTAGTCTTGTATTTCAAGAATACTTTATGTATTCTTAACATGTTCCTGATTTCAGTTAATGGTGGTGTCCTCCAATCTCTGTTCAACAGAATCTGGAACAACCCATAACTCTGTCCTCTCTCTCACCCCTTACATCCATTGGTCATCTGGTCATCTTTCTTTCTGATATTCAGGTCAATGTCTGTCTTTATCATAGCTTCCCTCACTGTGATAAATGAATTCACTTCTCCTGTCTTCTATTCTTTCCTTGGTGCCATTCAACCTCCTTGATTCTGCCAGTTTTGGCTTTCTTCCCCCAAATCCAATCACATCACTCCCATTTCACAACCTTCACTGGGTCCCACTTTACTCAGGAGAAAACTGAGACGTGTTTAGTCAAACAGATAAGGGGATGTGAAGTAGGTGGAGCCCACACTGGGAACAGGCCCCAGGGGCAGGCTGGGCTACTGCTTTGAGCTTTATTAATAGGCCACTTTTATGACTCATTCTGATTGCAAATTTTATTAAGCACCTATTATGTGCAGACAGTGTTCTAGGCATTGGAGATACAGCAATGAACACAAAAGCCACCCTGGCCCTCCTGGAACTTATTTGGCTGTGGACCAGCTTCTAAAAGAATCAAGCACTTGGTGGAGGGACCTAGAGTCAGTTTTCGAAAAGGCTAATTATCACCAAGGAGCCAGACCCAAAAGCTCTGATGTGATAGGCCTATGTGGTGTCAACGATAGAGGTGAAGAAAGGCTCCCGATGCTGAAATGCGGGTGCTTCCTTGCTTGCTGAGGTTGTTTTAAGGGTCCATCAGAGAAGAAGAGTGAGGAATGGGGCACTAGAAATACCCAAGGGAGCTTCCAGAAATCTCTGGATGCCTTGGCTCTCATGCTGGAGAGCTTGCCAGATGGAGTGGCCTGAATTTTACCTTGGAGCTCTAAATCCACCTGTGTCAGGGTTGGGGTAAAAGGTGCTGCTATGGCAACTGCTCAAGGAACCAACTAGAACAGCTTTGAATGAAGACAATCTTTCTAGGCATTACCGACCCTTCACTTCATAAGAAGACTACATTGTCATTCAATATCCAAATGATGATTGACCTCAAGACCCCACCCCAAGGGGGTACCCCATCACTTTTGAGGTACATTTTCTGCCACTTTTGCACATCTGCTCACAGTTCTTTCAGCTGTATGTGGGGCTTGGTGGCCCAAAGATGCTCTTGGGCTTCTAGAAACTCTAAAAATCTCCATACTGTGCTCCTCGCTCATCTCAGCAGTGGTCAGCCTGGCAAGGTGGGTAAGTCTAGGGTGAGGCCCAGGAGTGTCTCTTCCAGCCTGTGTGTAACAATTGGTAATGAGACTGCAGACACAGAGTAGAGTGGGAGCCCCAGGGAGTGAGGGGGATGAGTGAATAATGTCTGTCCCTGTATTCTCCCCCATGAGAGGGGTGTGGCTATGACTGGGTTGGGGAGCTAACTGCCTTAGGAGCCTGGAGTAGATTGGAAGGGCCTCCATATGGGGGTCAGTGTAGAGTCAGGGGACCTGGCAAGGGGAAGTTTCTCTTGGGGAAGCGCAAGTCAGAGGCCGTACAGGTCCCAGTGCTGTGTCATCAGTCACAGAGATGTCTTGGTGCTGGTGTCTCTGGGTGCAGATGCTGCGGCAAGAATTCAGGTGCAAATTATTTAGGAGGTGATTTCAGGAAGCATGGCTAGAGGAGAGGGAAGAGAGATAGAAGGGGAGGGATTTTTAAAGGCACCTGGAGTTTGATCTCACTAGGAAACTCTTTAGAACATGCCTCAGAATGACTCCAGCTGAGGGGTGAGGATGCTGGGCATATCTAACAACTCCCTGCTCATCAATGATTGATGGGCGCTTTCTGGTGCATTGACCTCCAGGCCCTCTCGCTTTCCCTCCACATGGTATGAAGGTTCCCGTAGCCATAAAAAAGCAGAGTCACAGGGTTTGCATTTTCTGGATGTAGAGGGGAATGCTAAGGGGACCTGGGCAGAGTGCCAAGGGCCTCTCGTAAAAGTAAGAGGACCCAAACATGGTGCCACTGACCAAGCTAGGTCAGAATAGGATCCCAGAGAGGATGTGAGTAAAAGGTGGAGCATGAAGGAATCCTTTGAGTTGAGAGAAGACGAACACTCACCTTTTTAATGAGGCACCTGAGCCTCTGCTAGGGGTTGGGAGGAGGTGCCATCTGCCCAGATAATGTGCCCAGTCACTCTGGTCTGAAGAGGGGAAGCTGGACTATTGCCTTTCCTCCCTGTTATAGACTGAATTGCGTCCCCCAGAATTCACACGTTGAAGCCCTAACCTCCAAAGTGACTGTGTTTGAATAGGATGGGGTCCTAACCCAATAGGGCTGGTGTCCTTAGAAGAAGAGGAAGAGCCACCAGAGATCTCTCTCCCTCTGTGTACAAAATGTGAAGACACGATGAGAAGGTAGCTTTCTACAAGCCACGGAGAGAGCTCTCACCAAAAGTCGAATTTGCCAGCACCTCGATCATGGACTCAGAGCCTGTACTATGAGAAATAGCATCTGTTGTTTCAGCCCCGCAGTCTGTACATGCACACTAGTACATGCCCTCACTCTTCCTAAGCACTCCCAAGAATATCTGAAATATTGGATATGTCCCCTCACAGTTATGGGATAAATTTTAATGAACAGGAAAGGCTGTGGCACGTAGCACATATGTCAAACATTAAGTCTGTAACTGATTAGAGACGTTCTGAGGTTCTGAATGGCCCAAATATGCAATTCCCATTGTCCATACCCGCAGTCGCTGCTGGAGTCAGGAGTGTGTCCTATCACCAGTCCTCCTCTCTTCCCCCTGCTCTTTCTATTTCCCTTCTCCGCCAACTCATCCTCCTTCAGACTGGTTGCCATCTCTAAAATGGTAATTTGCTAAAAACGACAATGACAACAACAGCAAAACATAAATATATTTAAAAATAAACTAGTGGGGGGATGGAGATGTAGTTTATTTTGATTTGTCTTAGGTTCTAGATACATGAGCCAGTGCTTATTTTCAGATCTGTCCCTTCCTCTTTATGTATCTTGTAATACATATGCTTAACTCACCCTCTTCTCCATGAATAACGAGGGAGCCAGACTATAAAGACAGTTAGGAGTTTTCAAAGCAGCTAAGTGGACTAGATCTTTCTCCAACTTAAAATCATTAAAAAAATGATGCTACATTTTATTTTTATTAAGTGTCTGAAAAAATCCAGGAGATGAGGCATTCTGCGCTTGGAATTTCATGGGCAAGGCCTATCAAATATTCTCCTTCAACTGATCCGACTATTTCTCTCCACCTCTGTGCAGTCCTTCTAGTCTAAGCCACCATCATCTCCCACATGGGCCATTGTCATAGCCTCCCTGCTCAATTTGTTTCCCTTCAGTCCCCTCTGAGCTTAGGGACTGGGGCAACTTGGGAGAACATACGAGATTAAGTCCCTCCTCTGCTCAAAGCCCTCCCATGGCTTCGTGTCTCATAGAGGCTACTGGGTGAGCTGCCCTCACCCCATTTTGCCTCCTCTCCTGCTACTTTCACCACACTCACTCCCACCTCTCCTGCTGGCCTGGTCCCTTTGCTACATACTTCAGGGACTATGCATTTGTTGTTTCCTCTCTCTCTAGAATGTTCATCCCCAGGTATCTACATGGCTCACTCTCTCACTTCCTCAGGTCCTTGCTGACATGTTGCCTCCTTACTGAAGCTTTACCCAATTTCCCTCTTCAAAAATGGACCCCAACTCATACTCCCTATGGTTCTTACGTTGTTTTCTTTTCCTCTATAGCACTTCTCAAATACTACATGTTTTCTCTACTCGTTTTACGTACTATCTCTCTCCTCAGTGAATGTGGCCTATCAAGGGCAGGAGTTCGATTGAGTTCTACCTACCATATGCTCACACAGAACAGTGCGTGGCATGTAGTTGATGTCTGAAAATGAAAGCTGAATGAGTCTGTGGAAGGCCCCAGGGTGGTTGTTGGGAAAAGAACACCCTCTGGGTTTCCCTTGAACCAGAGTTGCAGCCTAAAGGCCCACAGAGACATTTTCTTTCACTTTCGAAACCTTATATTTGCTACCAATTCTTAAGAAATTTGTCACTTGACATAAAATCCAGGGAATTGGTATCACCTGATAAATATGTGATGATTGGACATGTCCTTATCCTTATGACGATAATGAGTGGAGCTAAGCAGTAGCCACCCACTGAGAATGTTAGTGAAACACCCTCTCCTGATTCGCTCATTTATGCAGCCACTGGTTCAACGTTGACTTTGGGGAGGCAGGAGGTGGGGGAGGGCATGGAGTAGCGAAGCATGGGCGGGCATCAGCACAGGTCCCAGATGTTGCTTTACCAAGGAGGGTAAAGTGTTCCTGTCTTGTAGCTGCCCGGATTCCCACTGACTGCCGCTCCCAGCTTCCTGATCCTTCTGATCTTCAAGTTGCAGAGCCCTTGGTCACATCCCAACTCTTTAGCAACGGTAGCCTTAAAAGCAGGTGGTCAAGAATGGATAGGAGAAAATGCAGCTGAAAAGAGAAAGAAAAACATACCTATTGGTAAAGTGCACATGATTCTCTAAACAACGTTAGAAGTGTAAAGTGCCCACAAATCACCGTTTTTGCTAAATTGGGCAATCCCACAATTTCATTGGCTAAGTATGCCTGAGCATATATTACACATAGTGTTCACTGAACAGAACTAATTAAAGAAAGAAAGAAAGAAAAAAGACAGGAAGACATAAGCTTCTAGCATCTAAGGAGTTATTGTGATTAACAAGAACAAGGAAAATGATATTACTTATTCCTCACCCAGTATTCATTATATCCTTTATATTTTGTCTTTTCCTCATACCTGCCTCAGTACACATAGCTTTGCCTTTGGAAGAGCTGGGGCTAAGGTGCTAAGTCAACGGCCTCTGTTAATAGATTTAGAAATAAAAAAAGACTTGACAGTTAATTCTATTATCCATAAATATTTCTTTTTCACCTGTTATGCTCACATTATTTAAAAGACACAGAAATAACCTAGCAACACATACAAGTTACTATATCTCCTACCCTTAAGTTTCTTCAAAATTTAAAGAGCACATCCTTCCCATTCCCCATTCTTCATGCTAAACAGTTTTGATTTAGAACCTAAACCTTGAGATACAAAGACCTCAAATTATGAGTAACATGAATTTCTATAATTGATTTCTTCTCTCAGGGTATTCAATGCAACACTAGAAAAATAATCAGATTTGCGAGCATAATGACACATATTCATTTGAAAAAAGAAACTAATAACATGTTAAGTTACTTGGACCTTTGGTTCTGCAAAGAAGTTATGATTTCACACTGCTCAGCATATTATATTTTCTACATAGATGCAGAAAATGTATTTAGGGACTAATTGCTGGGCCCTCGTTTATTTGCAGGTGAGAGAGATCTCAGCCAGCCTGTCATTTGCTTGGCACTTATTATGTAACAATCACTGCACCTTAGTCAGTTTGGGCTGCTGTAATAAATTACCACTGACTGGATGGTTTAAATAACAAACATTTATTTCTCACAGTCTGAAGAAGACTGGGGAGTCCTAGATCAAGATGTCAGCTGATTCAGTTCCTGGTGAGAATCCTCTTGCTGGTTATGACCTCACATGGCCTTTCCTTGGTGAGTGCAAGCAGAGAAAGGAGAGATCTGTGCATCCTCTTTTTTGAAGGGTACCAATCCCATCATGAGGGCTCCACCCTTATGACCTCATCTAACTCTAATTACCTTCCAAAGGCCCATCTCCAAATACCATCACACTGAGGGTGAGGGCTTCAACATAAGAATTTCGTGGGAATACACTAACAGCATGGGCCTGAGGTTGCAAAGATAAATGAGGCAATGAGACCTTATGGGACTCAGTTTATACAAAGATAGACATATAAGTATATATAGCACTTAGAAAACAAAAAGAACTACAAGCAAAGTGCCCTGGAGAATTGTGGAGGGGATGATGGCTCGCGATGAGCAAAGGGGTAGAGGGATACGTCACATTCAGGAAGTGGCATTCAGCCGACGATAGTAGTGATGGCTGCTGCTCCATTGGCCTTCTTGGCCAGCACTGTTGGACAGTCTCTGTTCCCATTTTGTTGTCACACCCGGCCTCACTGACCAGTTCTTTTGGGGTATGGTTCTGTCGAGTGAATTTAGCCTCACAAGCTTCTATACTTTTCCTGTTGCCTTCTTTGAGGAGCCAAAACAAGTTCCCCAGTGACAAGAAAGAAGGGTACTTTGAGATAATTGACCCAGTATGGCAGCCAGGCTCGGCAGCCAAGCTCGTTCCTTCAAGCAATATTCTAACTGCTATCTACAGAAAATGCTCTCTCCAGCCACCTTCAGGACACGGGTGGTCCTTTGGCTGTGTCTGGTAGAGGAATGCTGGGGTGGTGGGGGAGCCAGCAGGATATAGCAGGGTCTGGGGTAGAAGAAGTGCTACTGTCTTCACTGGGTGGGAGCCACAACTCATCACAGACAAGTCCTAGAGTTCTGGTACTGGTCCAGTCCAGTTCTAGCCATGCATCATGGGGCTGATCTAAAGAGATAAGAGAATGAATGGATTTGGGAGTGTGGGAGGCAGCAATGCTGCATTTCAAGTCATCAAATGGCAGTGGGGCATTTATGTGAAGTGTGAGAGATGAATGACAGAAATCGTCTCCTGGAAATCTGTCTTGCCGCAAACTTGAGTTAATGGAATAAGGCAAGGGTGATTAACCACGTTTGTCTCTCCTTTTAACATCTGGTGGTACCAGGGCCTAACTAACAGTACACCTTCCTCTATTTCTTCAGGAAGCCTTGAAATCCTTCAGCAAACAGGACTCTTGCTGGTACTCCCTGGTGTCTCAGAGTTCCCTGGGGTTTGCATGCAAATTAGGTCCTTACCATCATCCTCTCTTTATTGTGGGACTATCTCATTTCTGCTGAGTTTTGAGTCACATCAAACCCTAAGTGCTAAGGACCTTCACCATTCAAATGAACCTGATGATTGTCAATGCTTCTAGCAGTTTCCTGACGCCTTCTCTTAAAGGAGCTTTGTCAGTAGCTATGGCCCTTTAAGCAAGTGTCTGAATCCCAGTTTCCACATCTGTAGCAGGAGGGGCTAGAATTAGGTAATCTCTAAGATCTCCACCAAGTAAAGAGAAGAGTAGTAGCAGCCGATCAGACTCCTCCTACACACATCGGATCCCGCGGAAAGTAAATTGAAAGGATATGGAAAGGAGAGACAGCACGTATTGAAATTCTCATTAGCCCCACTGCCTGGTTCTCATTAGTGAGCCTCCTGGGCTATGGGCACAAGGGCCAGGACTTATTTTCATGGCTGAATAGCACATGTGAAATGCAGGCTATTTTTAATTTATATTATATGAGCTCCACACTTTACTATCTTATGAAGTAATGGGCAACGCTCACGGAAAACCCCACCAGAATGACGGGCTAATCCTTGAGGGGGAAAATATTGCTGTTCTGCCTAAGCTTTTGCTCTCTGCTTAATTAATCTCTAAAACTTTCAGGCCTTAATGAGAATAATTAGACTTGACAGTACTGAGCTTAATGCACAACTACAGACAACAAAAATCGTGTTCAGTTCATAAGCTTCCCAGAGCTTGCTGAAAGGCAGGCTAATGTTATTTACAGCAGCCCCAGTTAGGGGCGGACGAAGGTTCGGGACTTGAAATGTGCCTAGAGCTCCCTGAGGACAATTTCTCTGAGGAGCAGGGTACTATAGGCCCCCTTTGTGGCTTTCACTCCATAACAAACTGTGGTCTAGACAGGACCTGGCTGGAAATTCCCTTATTACCACCCCGGCCAGACTACATTTATCGTCACCTTGAATATAATGCCAGTTCAAAACCTCCAGGCCTCTCCCGTTCAAATGATGAATCGAGGGAGCCAGAGCACCGCTGAGCACTCACGGCGCTCCAGTCAGTGTCTGCCAGCTTCTGGAAATACCTCATTTTCCAGAAAAGTGTTCATTTGTCAACAGAAGGATAATGCTAAAACCTTAAAGACAAATCAGACAGAAGGCAGGGGTGGGAGGATCGGGCAGAGTCTGGCCTGGAAGAGGCAGCCGCTTTGGCTCAGTACAGTTTCTCTGATTTGTTAGCTTCATGCCACCCTCGGTCTTCTCCAAGAAAAGGTTTAAATCTCCTTTGCAGCAGTTTGGGCTCATCTTCCCCAGATGGAGAGTCTAGAGCATTCCTCTGGTGCTGCAGGGATGGCTGAATTTATCTGTCTGCCTTTGTGGGAGTTTCTCACAGAGGGAATGAACAACCAGACGGGTTCTTGGCCTTTTCTGCTGTGAAGCTGCTGGAGCTGGGAGCACAGACTTGGCGAGATCCTTAGGAGTGAGGATAGGTTACTGTACATTCAGTTGGTGGTAGTTATAGCAGGAGGCACGAAAGTAGGGAGTGAAACTTCCTAAACTATCTTCCAGGTCCATAGCAATAGTCATAATGTGCATTTGGAGAGAGTTCCTTCTCAGAATTACAGAACAACACATAAGCAAAATGACTGCCCAGTGCTTCTCAGTTTTAAAATAAAAGACTTCAGAATTCTTACAGATCTAAGGAGATTAAAGCAAAAGTGTGCAACACATTATTAGAAGCCAACATGTGACCCCTTAACTAGAAATTAACACACACAAACACACAAGCCAATGTGAGGACAGGAACTTTGACCCTGTAAATGGCACTAGGGTAGAGATTTTGTTTTTAATTTTCAATCAAGGATCTAAAACAGACTTCAAAGGGCATTTAAGCTGACAGTTTTATTTTCTCCTTGAGGAAGACGAAAGATGAATAAGCGTAAAGCCAGATCATTCTCAAAATAATTGCAGCCCTGACATATCTAAATGAGTTTGTAAAAGAAAATACAGTGGCAATTGATCTTATTAATTAGAGATGCACCGGAATCGTAATACCCACTTATCCACAGACTGCCTGCAGCTACAAAAATAAAATAATAAAATAAAATAAACCACTTTCTCCTGGGGAACACAATTTCTCTTCCTCCCTGCACAGAAAGGCAGTTGGAAAGAACCCCTGCTTGTGCCACTTTTCCCCTCTGCAGTAGGTAACGGCCTGTAGAGAACAGTTCGCATTGGTTTCCCTTCTGCCCAGAGATCCCAGGGTTTACACTGGATTATGCAATGCCACGCATAGTGCAGTGGCTTGTCACAATTGATTGAACATGTAATCTGACAAACAAACAAACAAAAATGTGCTACAAGAAAATGGGAGAGTGGTTTTTTCGGCCTGCATGTGTCATTTACCTGTGAAGGATGGCAGCGGGAGCCCATGGCAGGCGGGCCCAACTCTATCAATTGCTCATTCTGGAATCCTATTTCTACTAACAGTCACTTAGCATATGGAATGGACTTGAAGGAAACAGCCCGGGTGATAAAATGCTGAGTGACGATTACCTCTGAGTGTGGCTCAGACCTGAACAATTAGAGGTGAATCTTCAGGTTGACCAAATTTAAAGCTTATATGAACTTTCACTGTATTATTACAAAAGAACGAGAACTGGAGAGAGAAAGGAGGAGAAGAGGAAAGAGGAGGAAGGGAAGAGGTGGAGGAATAATAAATTGTTCAGCAATGGAAGGAGCATCCGGTGCTACTCATGATGTCAATGTGTGTGTGTGCACGCATGTACGTGCATGCGTATGTGTTTGGGGCAGATGTGGGCAGGGGAATCGAAATGGAAGGGCAGGCACCACTGTGTTTACAGTTGTGAGTAGGAGCTCCATCCCAGTGTTGGGTGGATCACCCAGACAGGCACCCAGGCATGGACCTGAATCACCTTTTAAGGAGAAGCTTTCTCTAACTTGTACTAAGGTGCAGTGAGGGCCAGAGGTGGTCTGGCAGGGAGAAGAGTGATGTCATTTAAAAACAAAGCAGGGCAACAAGTTAGATAGTATAAGTGACCCACGTCACTTTTTATCTTCCAACCTGTCTAGAATAGAAAAACTCATGGCCAGCAGGCTCCGGTACCAATTGGTATCACCCGCACAAAGTAAAATAAATAAATCACTAGCTAATTAACTAAAGACAGGAATCTTTCAAAAGCAAACTACATTTTAATACTACAAAGGCTGGGAATTGGCTTTATTGGAGTAAAAGATTAAATGTGTTATGAAATTCTGAATAATTTAAAGGAAGGCCTGGCAGCTTCCATTGGGCATAAGACACCAAAGCCCATCTCACCTTGGCCTGACATCTAGAAAGCAGGGTCTTTACTGAGATGTGACAAACATACGTGGCCCTGTGGCCCCTGGTATAAAGACTCAACAGTTCTGACCCCACACTTAACTAGGGTGACCGCAGATGGAGGAGATGCTGTGCGATGCCAGGGAAGGCCATGGAAAAATACAGGCCCTGAGAGCAAGGCTCCAGTTTTTCATGGAGCAGTAGACATGTCCCAGTCAGGGAAAGCAAAGGAATGCTCCCAACAGATCAAAGCCCCGAGTCTCTCGAAATGGAAATGAACATTTTTAAAAAGGCCTTTCTCAAGGGAGAAATATGTAGTAAATCAGAGTTTTTGAAAGACAACTGGGGCCTGTGCTGGTTTTTGAATAACTCGCCATTTAATACATGTTCTATTTTTGACCCTTTAGGGAAATATACAACCACGTCTGAAACTTATGGGCCAGAATAATTTAACTTTTTTTAAAATCTCATTTTTATAAGTTTTGTAATGGAGACAAATAATCTGGAAGCTTTCCTTTTACAGTTTCATGATGAGGTCAGGTCATTTAACAAGAGATAAGTGGTTTTCTCTGCATACCAATTCATCTTGGTGAGTTTTTTGGCAAATTAAGTCCAGTGCCTGAGGTCTCAGGACCCATGAACAGAAGAAATGTTTTTGGGTGTCCTTTGCAAGACTTTGATGATAATGTAAAGTACCAATGTACTCATTGTATATTATCTCTTCTAAAACATGTATATGTATATACACAGAGAATTTGAAGCCAGACCATCGTATTTCATGCATCTCCTAGTGCTGATGAAAAGGAAGTACTCAATATAAGTTCGAATTCAGTTTTTGGATGTCTTTCTCATCTTGCCTAATCCCCGTGGTCCTGGGTACACTGTCTGTACACATACATTCTCGCTGTCTTATAAAATCTTACCTGTCCTTTACCATCTTTGAACTGGGCATAGTTGGCCTGGGAAGGTAGCATTCTTCTAACAAGAGTCTTGAATTGTTAAAAAAAATACACGGGCTCATTTTACCTTCGCTTTGGAGATAGAATCTCATTTTCATGAGTAGGTGCAGTAAATGCTGCAAGCAGAAGCCCCTTATTTACTCACATCACTCCATCACTTCTCTTTCTGCTGAGTCTTGAGAGCAACTATCTCCACAGCATCCAGCTGGCACTCCCACCAAACTAACTCTGATTCCAGGGCTGACAGAATTCAGGATCTGAGGAATGACTCAAAGACCACATGGAGTTCAGTTTTGCATGACATTTTCTGAGTGCAGGCCAGCAAAGACCATGGCCTCACATAATTTTTCTGCTGGGTGTGGAATAGTGCCCTAGAAAGATGATTCATGAGAAGAAATTGTCGAGTTTCTGCCTGGAACTGAATGGAAAAAATTTGGTTGAAAAAATCTCAGTCATGCACACAAAAGGAACATAGAACCAAATATATATCTTTAGCTTTGGGACTCTACATTCATTATTTCTCTCGCTTGACTTGAAAAAAGGTAAAAATCTGGCTGCAAAGCTCTTGTTGGGTTATAGATAAGATTTTTGATTGTGCATTAGAGTCTGGGCCATAATAGTAGCTAATATTTGCTTTGTGTTCCTCAGTTCAGAAAATGCTTTCCCTATGTATTTAAACTTCACATTAACCCTGAATGTAGGTATTATTCTTTTGCCAACATTAACTAATGAGAAAACTAAATCTGTACAAGACATCTCCTGGACGGTACGAGTATGATGGAATGTTGACCTCTGGGGAGCTCAATTAAACCCAAGCCCTCTGCATCCTGAGACCTTTTTTCAGCCACAAGGTGACTTGTTGCAATCCAACACCAGTTCTCCAGCACCAACTGGGTGTCCACGATTTAATTCAATTCTGACACTAACTATCCTGAGTTTGCATCAAATCCTGCATGTTCAAGAGCAAGGTTCCCAACAAGACTGCCTTTACTTCAAACACCAGCCACAAGCAGGGTCCCAGGTTACCCACACTTCTGTCGGACATGGCTACAAATTCAGAAGAGTTCCCACAACCCCCTCTTGTTTAAGAATTCACCAGAATGACTCACAGAATTTAGAAAACTGCTATACTTACCATGACCATTTTATTGTAAAGGATACAAATGAACATCGAATGGAAAGGCGCATAGGGCAGGGTCTTGGGAAGTGGGGGAATGACTCAGCTTCCATACCCTTTCCTGGAATCGGAGCATATATCCTCCTAGCACGTTGATGTGTTCACCAAGCAAGAAGCTCTCTGTGCCTCCCTGTTTCTGTTTCTGTTTTTTTTGTTTGTTTGTTTGTTTTAAATCAAGGTTTCATCATATAGGTATGATTGATTAAATCACTGACTATGTGACTGAACTCAATCTCCAGTTCCTTTCCCTCCCCAGAGGTCAGAGGGTGGGGCTGAAATTTCAACCCTCTAATCATGTGGTTAGTTTTTCTAAGGATATCTAGGGGCCCTGCAATGAATTGCCTCATTAGCATAAACTCAGGTAAGGTAGAAGAGTGCTCATTATGAATAACAAAAGACACTCCAATCACTGGGAAGATTTCAAGGGTTTTTAAAGCTCTATGCCAAAAACTGGGGACAAAGATCAGTTAGATTTTCTATTATATCACAATGGTCTGTAGTAGGTAGGTTTCAACAAGGCTACCGGTCACTTTCCCCAACCCCTGTGGGTGCAAGCTGCCTCTAATCTCAAGAGGTGGCTCTATTTCCCCTCCTTTGGATGTGAGATGACCTTGAGAGGTGCTACACTAAAAGAATGCAAAGGAAGTAACATACTACAACTTCTGAGCTCAGGCCTTTAAAAATACTGATAGCTTCTACTTTTTCTTTCTTGGAACATTCACTTTGGAAGTCAGTGGCCATGCTTTTAGAAAGCTCAGGTTAGAAAGCATGACCAGAGACTTTACGGAGAGAGACCCTGGAGGATGAGAGGTCATCTTGGATGTTCTCATTCCTGCGGATCTCCTGGCTGGATGCAGCCATGTCAGTTACCCCATCTACACCACATGAAGAGGAAGAAACGCCCAGGTGATCCAAGTCAACTTACAGCATTGTGAGAAATCATACATTTTTGTACTTCCATGCCATTAAGTTTAAGGCAGTTTGTTACACAATAGCAGATAATTGAAACATGGACCCATTGAGATCTTTTTGATTGTTTAGAATTTTGGCAACAAAACCTCACGAAATGTCCTTCCCAGTTGCATCTCAGTTATGCAGAATTCTGTTACGTAGAGAAGAATGTTAAAGTGAGTCTCGATGTCAGAAAAATTTAGAGGATCATGTCCTGTGTTAAAAGTTATATTGAGCCTGATTAATTTTCATTGTGCATTCTCCAGTGTTTCTTTAATTTGCCTTCCATGCACTTTTCTGTGTCTTTCCAGTTCATTGACTTGGTGAGCTTAATATAAGAACTAACTGTAAACTAATGAAACTTCTTCCTAAATATCCATGAAGGACTTACTTATCCAAATAGATTTTATTACTTATTATAATCATTTTCAGTGCCTACATTTCATAGATCCTATAACCAAAGATCCACCAAAGCAGTGGTATTTCAAAACACATAACAAATTCAAGAGGAAAGAACGCAGTTGGCAAGGCAGATTTACTCCATGTAGTCATTGAGGGACCCGGGTTCCTTCTATTATGCTGCTCTGCCATCTCCTAGGGCATGGGTCAATGCTGGGTTCCTATAGTCCTGGAGGATAGGAAAAGTCATGGAGGAGCTCATGTGCAGTATTTTAATCCTGGGTCTGGAAATGACCCACAGCACTTCCATTTTCTGCTGAGAACTTTGGCATGTGACCACACCTGGTGGTCACCAGCTAGGTAGCCATGTGCCCAGGGGCCATTTTATTAGTTTGGAAGCCACATACTCAGCTTTCAAGCTTCTACAGGAGAAGAAAGAATGGGTTTTAGTAAATAATTAGAAATATATGGCACACGTGTCTTGCAGTCTTTGAAGACAATCTTAAAAAAAAAATTGGCATTTTAAAAAAATAGCAGTATCATTGTAATATTTAGATCGGCTACCAACAAGGCTAATACTTTAAATGGACCACTTTTTTTGTATGTATAAAGTCTGAAATACTTATTTTAAAAGCTCATTAAATTATTTCAAGTCATACATAATGTTCTACCCTTTTCATTACCTTTATCTTCTTCTGAGAGCCAAGCCAAAAGTGGCAACAACTCAACAGCTTTGGGTCCCAAGGAGATGTGGAATAATTGGCACATAGCAGTTCACATTCTGCCTACCAGTTACTTCAAAATGACTCCTCAAATAAGTATGCAGAGCCATTTCTTCATTTCCTTGACTTCTAACAGCCCTTTGCCACCCTTGTATTTTCACTAGTGTTAACTCGTGAGGGAAAGCTTGCACCTCATCTTCTTATTTTGTGTTACTTACGAATTGCCACATATCAAATGGACATATTTGATTCAGTAGCATACATTTAAATGTTTAAAATATGAGGAGTGTTTAAGGGATGCCATTTCACTTAGCAGTCAGTGCTAACATCATTCTTTGAAACGCTCCCCATTTCCATGATGTAGCCAAAGCTTTATTTATCATCAGATTTGCATTTTGTGATGTATTCTTAAACCAGCCAAACTCATCTAACAGCAAGCTCATTTAATGCAAAGTAGATTTAAATGTGGCTGCTTTAAAATGGACCACCCTGTTTAAATGATCCTCTGGAAGTAATTAGAAACTTGAGTTCCATAGATAGGAAAAAAGAGACAAACTTAATGATCTCTCTCTCTCTTTCTCTCTCTCCCTGTAATTGTTGAGCATGCACCAGTAAAACTGCTTATCAAGAAATGATTTATTTTTAATGTAACTTTCCCACACACAGTTAAATAGGACGTAGTTTAGTAATGACACACTAACCACATTCAGACATCCAAAGTGAACAAATCATAATGTTTCCAGCTTATATCATCCTTTTTCTCTTCAGACAGGAGAATGAGAAAGAAGGAAAGGAGAGCGAGAGAGTGAGAGAGAGCGAGCGAGCGAGAGAGGAACGGAAGAAAAAGAAGAAAAGAAAGAAGAGAGAGAAAGAAAGAAGAAAGAAAGAAAAAATAAGGAAGGAAGGAAGGAAGGAAGGAAGGGAAGGAAGGAAAAGGAAGGGAAGGGAAAAGGAAGGAAGGAAGGAAGGAAGGAGAGGAAGAGAAGAAAGAAGAGAAAGAAAGAAGAAAAAAAGAGAATGGGAGGTATACAGACAGCCCTACTCCAATTTTGACTTATATTCAGAAGCATCTTGTTTCATGAGTGAACTAAAATTCTGTCACTTAACTCTACTTCCATCCCAGCCGCAATGACCGATGGTAGTGTTATTTGGAGCTATTCACATAAAAAGTCACCATCCAAATGAGATCTGGTAAGATTAGCCTGATTGTCAAATCTCTCATGCCCTACACCATGAAGAACCTCAAAGAGAGCTGCTGCTTCCCAAGTCCTGGTGGATCCAATCTTTGAACCAGTCATTAAAAATAAAAGCCCGTTAAACTTTCAGGACATGCTTGTACATTTTTTGGAGCCGCCAAGTTTTAAAGAGTTGAGCCAGTTCAGTGGTGATATCACCAGACCAGCGTCGCCTAGGCAATGAAAGTAGTTGCCATGGAAACCCCAGTGCTGCGCCCATCAACAGCTTTACAATTTTGACAGTTCAGAAAGTGACTATTTAGGAATTTCAATTAGAGCAGAAATATACACATTTAGGTGAACAAAATGCTTAAAAGTCTATAGAAAATAATTGTTTGTTTGTTTTTTGTTTGTTTGTTTTTGTTTTTTTTAAATTAGGCAGATCCCTAAATATATTCTTCATGTGGAAATGATTTTCGGGAATAATATAAAAAGCACTCTGAAAAGAAAAAAGATGTTAAAGTTCTTTTATCCCCTTTCCTTCCTTGGAAAGGAAATAGGCACCAAGAATAAATAAGTTGTGAAAAATGATCAGCAGATTTTTAAAAAAAAAAACAGGGTAGCCACAATATGCTGTGCTTGTTAAGTCAGAACTCATGCATATTATTAAGATAATTTTTTAGAATTATTTTATCTGCAATTCTTCATATTTGTACAGTTCTGGCAGGGGATTCACAACTCTACTGTAAGAGTTAGAACTCTTCTTTCTTTTTTATGCTAAAGGAAATTGGGGCTCCTGAGGATGTGGGACAACCTCCAAGCAGGGGAGTGCTTGAGATTCTAAGTCAGGACCAGACTCCGATTGCAATAATCTCTGGTTGCTCTTTAACTCATGGAGGATGGCTGCCCAAATGATAGCAGTGACGTCCTTCAAACAGAAAGTCAGACCTTATTACAAAAACAAAACAAAACAAAGCCTTAAACCATTTAAGAACAAAACTTAAATCTATAGCAAAGGAAACAGTTCCTGTCATCAGAGATAGCCAATGTTAATGAAAATAATATTAATTTATACCAATTAATACTACTATTAATACTAATACCAAAATCACTACTAAGAACAGATGTGCTAGTTATTCTCGGTTAGTCTTCTCTGTCAGGTCCAGGCTCTGTGTCCCCAGAGGCTGACCCCACGGACCTCAATCCCTAGACATGCCCTCTGCTTCCTGTTGGTTTGGGCACTTGAGGCATAGAGGCAGATCATACTGGGGTGGAGAGAAAGATCGGTGTGTTCGTTTCCTCAATCTCCGCCTCGCCTCTTCTATAGATCTAGCCTCCAACTGACTGTTGCTATCCTGAGTCATTTCTCCCTCCTTCATTGACTCCTGAAACCTGCCATGACCTCTGTAAACTTCAGTTAAACTTCTTGTACCCTTGTGTCCTGCCCAGATCTGACTGTTAAAATAGCAAACATTTATACAAATGCTTACTCTATCTTTGCCACTATTCTAAGCTTTATGAATATTAAATTTATCCCTTCCAATAACTCTATGAGGTAGTTGCTATTACTTTATCAATTGAAAGACTGAGGCAGGACTTGTAGATATGCTTTTCACATCTATTCTTTCTTTTATCTTTCTGAATCCCCTGTGGGGTCAGGGTAGGGAATTATGATACAAAAGAAAAGTTAGGAGAGAACTCAAGGGCTCAACTACTCAAGGACACTCTTGACTTTGCCCATGGATATTCTCTCTTTACCCTGTTCTGTCATTTAGCTCTGGTTTTTGCCAGCAGGAGGTGTAGGATTCAATAATATGGTTTTAATCCCCAGGTCTGGCTCTCTGCCAGAAGCCCTCACTTGAAGAATGGGAAAGTAAAGATTTATTGCTTCAGATGGTAGAGAGAGGAAGGGCCCCTGGACTCTTTTTTTGTGTGGGTTCTTGCTCAGGATTGTATTTAGAATACAGTAAGTGAGTAGAGGGTACACTCGATCCTAGCCTGGTGATGTTGGGTACTCTGTGATATTTTTAATCAGGCAGCTAAAACTACTTCGAGATGAAAGGTAAGAGGAGAGAGAAGGGGAAGTCCTTCTTGAAAACTTGTTAAAAGGTTTTTAAAAGTTCGCATACTGAGAGAGAGGACTTTCCCCACTAGGCTACCAATTACATCTTCTTGTCCCATCCCCATCCCATGCTCCTTCCACCTGCACCTCAAGTTGCCCTTTTGGGAAATTTTCTTCTGTTTCTTCCTCAAGGTTTTCTTGTTCATTTAAATTAGAGTTTACCTTCTAAGAGAAGTGAAAGGGACAGAAAAGCACTCTTGTAAGGTGTGACTTGTCCCGGGTCCATTGCTCCATGTGGGTGGCCCTGGCCACTTTTATTAAGTAATAACAGGGACACACTGCACTATTGCTAAGTATCAACTATTATCCTGGGCATTGAAACAAAGAATTGAAATAAACGAACCAACAAACAAAATTCTTGACCTGGAAAGATTATGAAGGCAAAGAAGCATCTCACTGGTCACTAAAACAAAGAATTGAAACCAAACCAAAGCAAAACAGAAATACATTCCTGTCCTGGAGAGATCTGAAGGGTAAACCGACATCTCATGCACTATTGTTTTCCCAAGACTTGGTCAGGTACTTGTCACCTAGAGAGTATTTAATAGATATTTGATCAATCGATGAGTGAGTAAATGGATGAATCTTCTATTTACAGATAAATGCACATCTGTGGGCAGATATGATGACCAACAGGTATTGAAGAGAAAGAACATGAGACAGGGGTCTACTGCCTGCTCCAGTGGAGGTCCTCCTGACTGGCCCCAGAAAGGCTGAACCTGGCTTAGGACTCCCTTCTATGTCTGTAGCACTGCCTGCGGCTTGGAAGTGGGGAGCTCACATGTCTGACTGGGAAATTGTAAAGTTGGGAAAAGCTCATTCACAACCATGTGCTCCTCTTTCCAAATGGCTTATTGTTGCCAGCCTGGATCAGGA
The DNA here is from genome assembly GCF_902729225.1 of Pteropus medius. Lineage (NCBI taxonomy): Eukaryota > Metazoa > Chordata > Mammalia > Chiroptera > Pteropodidae > Pteropus > Pteropus medius. Next base: position 1,164,327 of record NW_024355205.1, on the reverse strand, counting down.
TTCCTCTGCCTTCTTCAAAATCAAATGTGCATGGCTAAAAGGGGAATAGCTCACCTCCAAAGCAGAGAGAGCCTGGGACATGCAGAAGCTTTGAATTTTGCTCAAGGTCAATCCACAATTCACAGCTACGAGCTCAACCCTCTGTTTCTCTTAATATTCTCATTTCTGCAGTGAAGAAGTCACAGGATTGCTAACAGCATCCTGGATCTGCCTCATTCATTTCAAAGATGGTATTAAGAAGGAGAAGACCCAGTCTCTCTGAGGCTGTGTAGTACACTGTGATGACTTCAGCAGAACACTGTGTACTACCCTGATCTCATCCAGAGCTGACTGATGCCCATGAGGTCTTGAGCCTTGGAATGGTCCAGGGCAACGGCTTAAAGCTCAGGCCGATCTAAAGGGCTAGAGGGAATGGGATAGAAGATCGAAACTGCTTTAGTTTGATTTCTTCAGCAAGAAGGATTGGCATCTAAAGCTTCCCCTTAGTATCAACGAGGTAGTTGAAAAAATATATATATCTATATATATAGACAGAAAAAGGAGAGAAGAAATATAGCTTTCCTTTTGCCATCCATGCTGGCCATAGACCTCAAAACTGCTCGTGCCTCTGTTATCAGACTCTGTGCACCTCTAGAATCAGTTCTCCTGTGCACCTTTCCAACGTAGACTCTGACCTTTCTATTTTAAACTGAGGTGGGAAGAAATGATCAATGACTCTTTCTTTTTAAGCAATTTTGAGGTTTTTGGACTTAAACAGCTATAAGACTTTGGGTTAAAAAATACTTTAAGCCCTTTGTTGTTTTGAACAAATTGTTTACATTATTTAAAAAATCTGTACCTTCAAATGTTTACAATTGCATAATGCATTGAAATGTACCTTTATTCTCGAAGCATATTCATATTCTGGTTCATGGTTATACCACAGCCCCTGTGATGTGTAGCTCAGCAGAAGTACCAACCCCATCACTTTGATGTAGGGATCAGTCACAGACCCAGCGCCACCGGGCTCCTTGGGGGTGAACTTGAACTGAGCCTGTCTGATTCTAAAGCCCGTGCTCTTTAATTAAACTGCTGCATTCAGAATTTTGTTTCCTTTAGGACAAGCTGGTAAACCTCTTTCTTTAGTGTCATTATATCCCCATTCAATGAGCACTCCTTCTGCCACCGCTAGGAAATGTTAGGTCAGGGGATATGGAAATGAGGAGCTCACAGTCTACTCAGGGAAACAGGCAGTCAAAGAAGTCTTTTGCAATAAGTCTTCTTCATTCTACACCCAATTCAGAGCCCATATTAGTAACATCCATGAGAAAACCTACAGCATACACATGCACACAAACTGTTATCAGTGGGGGAGTGTGAGGTCATATAAACTGATCTGAAGTAGGGAAAAAGAGTTTCCTGGACCTTGTCTAATGAATTTCATTGACGTTTATGGACCACCTTTAAATGTGCTGCAGCGATGATTCCACCTCTCTAAAGAAGAACTCTGACATTAGTAAAATCACTATGGGACTGTTCTGGGATTTCTAAAGCAGTTAATGAAAAAGGATTGGTGACTTCAAGGCTTCAGTCAGATTGAGCCTTCCACCCTTCCTTCCACAGCCTCTTAGTTCTTGAATAGGACCTGCTAGAGGGCTGAATTTTTACACTTTTTATATTAGAAAATTTAAAATATTCACATAGGTAAAGAGAATAATTACCACATGTACTTATCATCCATCACTCAGTACCAGTAATCATCAGTGTTAAAACTATTTTATTTCCCTACCCCCTCCACTTTAGTGTTTTTGTTTGTTTGTATAAGATGATATCATTTCACTCCGGTATACTTAAGGGAGTTAACATTTCAAGTAGCACTTAGACACAGGGACAGGAACCTGATCTGGCAGACACTAGGTTCCCTGAGCTTTAGGGGCCCCGGTTTCCGAAGAATTTTTTCAGCGGCCTCATTTGCTTAGTTAAATTACATCTATTAATCTGAGTGTTGATTTCCACAATTTCTTCTCTACAGTTCTTATTATGTTTGCTTTGAGGACCTAGTTTGTACACCTCTACTTAAGGACAAGCCTGAATGGCTTCATTCGCTTTGAGAGAAAAGCAAAAGGAGCCAGTCCACATTACGAATTAATGGAAGAAAACAGATAAGAGTAACTAAGTCATTGAGCAAAGATGAGCGCAGTTTGAAAAACGGAGATTTCCCAAACATTGAGAGAAACAGATACTGTTCATTATACAGCATGTGCGGAGTTACCCGCCACCCATTATTAGTGTTGAATTGCAGGTTTTTAATATCAAAAAGGAATTTAGAGACTGTTTGACCCAACATCCTCTCCAGAAGATGTTATTAAGATCCAGAGATCAGGAGATATTAAGTAATTTTCTTATAGTCACACAGATTGCTTTTCCATGCTAAAGCCTGAGCACCTAACCACCCTGCCCTGCTGCCTCCAAATACTGATGACAATATCAAAGGATGAAGAGTGATCCTTTCAAGAACTTGACAAGGGGTGAGGCTAACCATAAGTTCCTTTAACTGCAGAAATTTTCTTCAAGGAAATCACTTGCTGTGTTTGTGACCAATACATACTAGATTGGTGCTAGATACATGCTAGATCATAGCACAGAACTGCCTGTGATAAAAGGAAATTAACATTTTCGAGAAAAAGCCCCTCTCTGCTTCATAGTTAGCTTAGACTTGAGAGTAGGGCCAAGATGACGATGGAAAGCCAAAGCTTCTCTCTGTCTGGGGAAAAAGGCAGGCCTGGGAACCATAACTCTTCTACTGGTAGAAAAATAATTTCAGGCGTGTACCTACCTGATGACAAGATGCAGTATCTATAAAGATGAAAGAACACAAGTTCACTCAGTATAAAAAGTTCATGGACTTGGGTATGACAAAGCCCCAAACTGTGAGAAATCACCTTTGCAGCTCTGCCATCCTGACTCGATTCTTATGCTTTCAAGCCCGTACAGTGCCCATGTCAATTACAGTGACTAGAGGTGGCATCCAGATGTAACTTTTATTTAATGACAAAGCTGTGGTGGTAGCTAGATGGCCTGCTAGAGCAGATGCTCCTGATGGAAGAAAGTGAGCCACTCTAAGCCTCACTATGCGTGGAGTACTGCCCGCCACTAAGTAAGAAGGGAGAACAATAGCTCTCTATGATATGGGTTATTGAACATTATGGGCTACCTCTGAATGAGTTAACTTCTCTTCTGTGACTGATTACAATTCCCTACTGCAACTCCTCTACTGGATAGATATTTATGAAATGACTAGAAATGCAGAGAGAGGTCCAGCCTGGAACCTGTCATGGAGCTCCTCCCTGAATTAGCTCAGGTCCCAAAGGGGTGAGGTGCAGCTTGTGACCTGTTCCAGGAAATACTCTCTATCCTGAAAACCAAGCCTCAAATATTCTCGGCTTGCCATCTCCTGGGTAATTAAAGGGAGAGAGTAAATCACACGCTGAAAAACAGCCCTGAGTGCTTAAGTACATGTCAGTCAGCGAGACTGGCATCTACACAGAGTGGAGGGGACCTGGGGTTTGCGTTACACACAACACCCCATGAGATCATTAGGACGACTTCAAGTCCATGGCTTTTCGAGTAGCCACAGCCCCTCCCTTTTGCCCAAGTAAATGCAATCAAATTCAACTGGGAGCAAATTAGGGAGACAAAATAAAGCACAGTTACTGAAAACCAGCAAGAAACTCTACTGTCTGCTATTAGAAAAATTAGAGACCATTTAACAACACGAGACCATTTTGTATTGGAAATAAAAGAGGCCCTGAATGGAGAGGGCCAGGCCAGAGCTGAGGGCTGGCATCCAGGTGAGATCAAATGCGGATCAAGGGGCTGGCCTGGTTCTAAACTGGGTTCACGTAAGTCCTTATTAGCTGATGAGCGGAGACTGCCCGGCGAACCAGATGTGTGAAAATTGGCCAAGCACCAACTTTCCAAATCTATGACATGTTTTCTCAGTAGACTTACTTGTATAATTTCCCATGTTAGAGGAAAAACAGCATTGGCAGCATTTTCCAAGAGAATGGCACTGTGTCAATTTCAGTCCTTAAAATTTGGAGTTCTAACAGGGCACATGTAACTGAAGTTATGACCAGCCCATATATATATATGTGTGTGTGT
>NW_024355205.1:1133026-1160173 GCF_902729225.1 Pteropus medius | reverse complement strand
GAATTACGAGACAGCCTATACTCCAATTTTGACTTATATTCAGAAGCATCTTGTTTCATGAGTGAACTAAAATTCTGTCACTTAACTCTACTTCCATCCCAGCCGCAATGACCGATGGGAGTGTTATTTGGAGCTATTCACATAAAAAGTCACCATCCAAATGAGATCTGGTAAGATTAGCCTGATTGTCAAATCTCTCATGCCCTACACCATGAAGAACCTCAAAGAGAGCTGCTGCTTCCCAAGTCCTGGTGGATCCAATCTTTGAACCAGTCATTAAAAATAAAAGCCCGTTAAACTTTCAGGACATGCTTGTACATTTTTTGGAGCCGCCAAGTTTTAAAGAGTTGAGCCAGTTCAGTGGTGATATCACCAGACCAGCGTCGCCTAGGCAATGAAAGTAGTTGCCATGGAAACCCCAGTGCTGCGCCCATCAACAGCTTTACAATTTTGACAGTTCAGAAAGTGACTATTTAGGAATTTCAATTAGAGCAGAAATATACACATTTAGGTGAACAAAATGCTTAAAAGTCTATAGAAAATAATTGTTTGTTTGTTTTTTGTTTGTTTGTTTTTGTTTTTTTTAAATTAGGCAGATCCCTAAATATATTCTTCATGTGGAAATGATTTTCGGGAATAATATAAAAAGCACTCTGAAAAGAAAAAAGATGTTAAAGTTCTTTTATCCCCTTTCCTTCCTTGGAAAGGAAATAGGCACCAAGAATAAATAAGTTGTGAAAAATGATCAGCAGATTTTTTAAAAAAAAAACAGGGTAGCCACAATATGCTGTGCTTGTTAAGTCAGAACTCATGCATATTATTAAGATAATTTTTTAGAATTATTTTATCTGCAATTCTTCATATTTGTACAGTTCTGGCAGGGGATTCACAACTCTACTGTAAGAGTTAGAACTCTTCTTTCTTTTTTATGCTAAAGGAAATTGGGGCTCCTGAGGATGTGGGACAGCCTCCAAGCAGGGGAGTGCTTGAGATTCTAAGTCAGGACCAGACTCCGACTGCATTAATCTCTGGTTGCTCTTTAACTCATGGAGGATGGCTGCCCAAATGATAGCAGTGATGTCCTTCAAACAGAAAGTCAGGCCTTATTACAAAAACAAAACAAAACAAAGCCTTAAACCATTTAAGAACAAAACTTAAATCTATAGCAAAGGAAACAGTTCCTGTCATCAGAGATAGCCAATGTTAATGCAAATAATATTAATTTATACCAATTAATACTACTATTAATACTAATACCAAAATCACTACTAAGAACAGATGTGCTAGTTATTCTTGGTTAGTCAGGTCCAGGCTCTGTGTCCCCAGAGGCTGACCCCACGGACCTCAATCCCTAGACATGCCCTCTGCTTCCTGTTGGTTTGGGCGCCTGAGGCATAGAGGCAGATCATACTGGGGTGGAGAGAAAGATCAGTGTGTTCGTTTCCTCAATCTCCGCCTCGCCTCTTCTATAGATCTAGCCTCCAACTGACTGTTGCTATCCTGAGTCATTTCTCCCTCCTTCATCGACTCCTGAAACCTGCCATGACCTCTGTAAAGTTCAGTTAAACTTCTTGTACCCTTGTGTCCTGCCCAGATCTGACTGTTAAAATAGCAAACATTTATACAAATGCTTACTCTATCTTTGCCACTATTCTAAGCTTTATGAATATTAAATTTATCCCTTCCAATAACTCTATGAGGTAGTTGCTATTACTTTATCAATTGAAAGACTGAGGCAGGACTTGTAGATATGCTTTTCACATCTATTCTTTCTTTTATCTTTCTGAATCCCCTGTGGGGTCAGGGTAGGGAATTATGATACAAAAGAAAAGTTAGGAGAGAACTCAAGGGCTCAACTACTCAAGGACACTCTTGACTTTGCCCATGGATATTCTCTCTTTACCCTGTTCTGTCATTTAGCTCTGGTTTTTGCCAGCAGGAGGTGTAGGATTCAATAATATGGTTTTAATCCCCAGGTCTGGCTCTCTGCCAGAAGCCCTCACTTGAAGAATGGGAAAGTAAAGATTTATTGCTTCAGATGGTAGAGAGAGGAAGGGCCCCTGGACTCTTTTTTTGTGTGGGTTCTTGCTCAGGATTGTATTTAGAATACAGTAAGTGAGTAGAGGGTACACTCGATCCTAGCCTGGTGATGTTGGGTACTCTGTGATATTTTTAATCAGGCAGCTAAAACTACTTCGAGATGAAAGGTAAGAGGAGAGAGAAGGGGAAGTCCTTCTTGAAAACTTGTTAAAAGGTTTTTAAAAGTTCGCATACTGAGAGAGAGGACTTTCCCCACTAGGCTACCAATTACATCTTCTTGTCCCATCCCCATCCCATGCTCCTTCCACCTGCACCTCAAGTTGCCCTTTTGGGAAATTTTCTTCTGTTTCTTCCTCAAGGTTTTCTTGTTCATTTAAATTAGAGTTTACCTTCTAAGAGAAGTGAAAGGGACAGAAAAGCACTCTTGTAAGGTGTGACTTGTCCCGGGTCCATTGCTCCATGTGGGTGGCCCTGGCCACTTTTATTAAGTAATAACAGGGACACAATGCACTATTGCTAAGTATCAACTATTATCCTGGGCATTGAAACAAAGAATTGAAATAAACGAACCAACAAACAAAATTCTTGACCTGGAAAGATTATGAAGGCAAAGAAGCATCTCACTGGTCACTAAAACAAAGAATTGAAACCAAACCAAAGCAAAACAGAAATACATTCCTGTCCTGGAGAGATCTGAAGGGTAAACCGACATCTCATGCACTATTGTTTTCCCAAGACTTGGTCAGGTACTTGTCACCTAGAGAGTATTTAATAGATATTTGATCAATCGATGAGTGAGTAAATGGATGAATCTTCTATTTACAGATAAATGCACATCTGTGGGCAGATATGATGACCAACAGGTATTGAAGAGAAAGAACATGAGACAGGGGTCTACTGCCTGCTCCAGTGGAGGTCCTCCTGACTGGCCCCAGAAAGGCTGAACCTGGCTTAGGACTCCCTTCTATGTCTGTAGCACTGCCTGCGGCTTGGAAGTGGGGAGCTCACATGTCTGACTGGGAAATTGTAAAGTTGGGAAAAGCTCATTCACAACCATGTGCTCCTCTTTCCAAATGGCTTATTGTTGCCAGCCTGGATCAGGATTCCTCTGCCTTCTTCAAAATCAAATGTGCATGGCTAAAAGGGGAATAGCTCACCTCCAAAGCAGAGAGAGCCTGGGACATGCAGAAGCTTTGAATTTTGCTCAAGGTCAATCCACAATTCACAGCTACGAGCTCAACCCTCTGTTTCTCTTAATATTCTCATTTCTGCAGTGAAGAAGTCACAGGATTGCTAACAGCATCCTGGATCTGCCTCATTCATTTCAAAGATGGTATTAAGAAGGAGAAGACCCAGTCTCTCTGAGGCTGTGTAGTACACTGTGATGACTTCAGCAGAACACTGTGTACTACCCTGATCTCATCCAGAGCTGACTGATGCCCATGAGGTCTTGAGCCTTGGAATGGTCCAGGGCAACGGCTTAAAGCTCAGGCCGATCTAAAGGGCTAGAGGGAATGGGATAGAAGATCGAAACTGCTTTAGTTTGATTTCTTCAGCAAGAAGGATTGGCATCTAAAGCTTCCCCTTAGTATCAACGAGGTAGTTGAAAAAATATATATATCTATATATATAGACAGAAAAAGGAGAGAAGAAATATAGCTTTCCTTTTGCCATCCATGCTGGCCATAGACCTCAAAACTGCTCGTGCCTCTGTTATCAGACTCTGTGCACCTCTAGAATCAGTTCTCCTGTGCACCTTTCCAACGTAGACTCTGACCTTTCTATTTTAAACTGAGGTGGGAAGAAATGATCAATGACTCTTTCTTTTTAAGCAATTTTGAGGTTTTTGGACTTAAACAGCTATAAGACTTTGGGTTAAAAAATACTTTAAGCCCTTTGTTGTTTTGAACAAATTGTTTACATTATTTAAAAAATCTGTACCTTCAAATGTTTACAATTGCATAATGCATTGAAATGTACCTTTATTCTCGAAGCATATTCATATTCTGGTTCATGGTTATACCACAGCCCCTGTGATGTGTAGCTCAGCAGAAGTACCAACCCCATCACTTTGATATAGGGATCAGTCACAGACCCAGTGCCACCGGGCTCCTTGGGGGTGAACTTGAACTGAGCCTGTCTGATTCTAAAGCCTGTGCTCTTTAATTAAACTGCTGCATTCAGAATTTTGTTTCCTTTAGGTAAACCTCTTTCTTTAGTGTCATTATATCCCCATTCAATGAGCACTCCTTCTGCCACCGCTAGGAAATGTTAGGTCAGGGGATATGGAAATGAGGAGCTCACAGTCTACTCAGGGAAACAGGCAGTCAAAGAAGTCTTTTGCAATAAGTCTTCTTCATTCTACACCCAATTCAGAGCCCATATTAACATCCATGAGAAAACCTACAGCATACACATGCACACAAACTGTTATCAGTGGGGGAGTGTGAGGTCATATAAACTGATCTGAAGTAGGGAAAAAGAGTTTCCTGGACCTTGTCTAATGAATTTCATTGACGTTTATGGACCACCTTTAAATGTGCTGCAGCGATGATTCCACCTCTCTAAAGAAGAACTCTGACATTAGTAAAATCACTATGGGACTGTTCTGGGATTTCTAAAGCAGTTAATGAAAAAGGATTGGTGACTTCAAGGCTTCAGTCAGATTGAGCCTTCCACCCTTCCTTCCACAGCCTCTTAGTCCTTGAATAGGACCTGCTACAGGGCTGAATTTTTACACTTTTTATATTAGAAAATTTAAAATATTCACATAAGTAAAGAGAATAATTACCACATGTACTTATCATCCATCACTCAGTACCAGTAATTATCAGTGTCAAAACTATTTTATTTCCCTACCCCCTCCACTTTAGTGTTTTTGTTTGTTTGTATAAGATGATATCATTTCACTCCGGTATACTTAAGGGAGTTAACATTTCAAGTAGCACTTAGACACAGGGACAGGAACCTGATCTGGCAGACACTAGGTTCCCTGAGCTTTAGGGGCCCCGGTTTCCGAAGAATTTTTTCAGCGGCCTCATTTGCTTAGTTAAATTACATCTATTAATCTGAGTGTTGATTTCCACAATTTCTTCTCTACAGTTCTTATTATGTTTGCTTTGAGGACCTAGTTTGTACACCTCTACTTAAGGACAAGCCTGAATGGCTTCATTCGCTTTGAGAGAAAAGCAAAAGGAGCCAGTCCACATTACGAATTAATGGAAGAAAACAGATAAGAGTAACTAAGTCATTGAGCAAAGATGAGCGCAGTTTGAAAAACGGAGATTTCCCAAACATTGAGAGAAACAGATACTGTTCATTATACAGCATGTGCGGAGTTACCCGCCACCCATTATTAGTGTTGAATTGCAGGTTTTTAATATCAAAAAGGAATTTAGAGACTGTTTGACCCAACATCCTCTCCAGAAGATGTTATTAAGATCCAGAGATCAGGAGATATTAAGTAATTTTCTTATAGTCACACAGATTGCTTTTCCATGCTAAAGCCTGAGCACCTAACCACCCTGCCCTGCTGCCTCCAAATACTGATGACAATATCAAAGGATGAAGAGTGATCCTTTCAAGAACTTGACAAGGGGTGAGGCTAACCATAAGTTCCTTTAACTGCAGAAATTTTCTTCAAGGAAATCACTTGCTGTGTTTGTGACCAATACATACTAGATTGGTGCTAGATACATGCTAGATCATAGCACAGAACTGCCTGTGATAAAAGGAAATTAACATTTTCGAGAAAAAGCCCCTCTCTGCTTCATAGTTAGCTTAGACTTGAGAGTAGGGCCAAGATGACGATGGAAAGCCAAAGCTTCTCTCTGTCTGGGGAAAAAGGCAGGCCTGGGAACCATAACTCTTCTACTGGTAGAAAAATAATTTCAGGCGTGTACCTACCTGATGACAAGATGCAGTATCTATAAAGATGAAAGAACACAAGTTCACTCAGTATAAAAAGTTCATGGACTTGGGTATGACAAAGCCCCAAACTGTGAGAAATCACCTTTGCAGCTCTGCCATCCTGACTCGATTCTTATGCTTTCAAGCCCGTACAGTGCCCATGTCAATTACAGTGACTAGAGGTGGCATCCAGATGTAACTTTTATTTAATGACAAAGCTGTGGTGGTAGCTAGATGGCCTGCTAGAGCAGATGCTCCTGATGGAAGAAAGTGAGCCACTCTAAGCCTCACTATGCGTGGAGTACTGCCCGCCACTAAGTAAGAAGGGAGAACAATAGCTCTCTATGATATGGGTTATTGAACATTATGGGCTACCTCTGAATGAGTTAACTTCTCTTCTGTGACTGATTACAATTCCCTACTGCAACTCCTCTACTGGATAGATATTTATGAAATGACTAGAAATGCAGAGAGAGGTCCAGCCTGGAACCTGTCATGGAGCTCCTCCCTGAATTAGCTCAGGTCCCAAAGGGGTGAGGTGCAGCTTGTGACCTGTTCCAGGAAATACTCTCTATCCTGAAAACCAAGCCTCAAATATTCTCGGCTTGCCATCTCCTGGGTAATTAAAGGGAGAGAGTAAATCACACGCTGAAAAACAGCCCTGAGTGCTTAAGTACATGTCAGTCAGCGAGACTGGCATCTACACAGAGTGGAGGGGACCTGGGGTTTGCGTTACACACAACACCCCATGAGATCATTAGGACGACTTCAAGTCCATGGCTTTTCGAGTAGCCACAGCCCCTCCCTTTTGCCCAAGTAAATGCAATCAAATTCAACTGGGAGCAAATTAGGGAGACAAAATAAAGCACAGTTACTGAAAACCAGCAAGAAACTCTACTGTCTGCTATTAGAAAAATTAGAGACCATTTAACAACACGAGACCATTTTGTATTGGAAATAAAAGAGGCCCTGAATGGAGAGGGCCAGGCCAGAGCTGAGGGCTGGCATCCAGGTGAGATCAAATGCGGATCAAGGGGCTGGCCTGGTTCTAAACTGGGTTCACGTAAGTCCTTATTAGCTGATGAGCGGAGACTGCCCGGCGAACCAGATGTGTGAAAATTGGCCAAGCACCAACTTTCCAAATCTATGACATGTTTTCTCAGTAGACTTACTTGTATAATTTCCCATGTTAGAGGAAAAACAGCATTGGCAGCATTTTCCAAGAGAATGGCACTGTGTCAATTTCAGTCCTTAAAATTTGGAGTTCTAACAGGGCACATGTAACTGAAGTTATGACCAGCCCATATATATATATATATATATATATATATATATATATATATATATATATATATATATAGCTTTTTTCTTCCTATTTCCTTTTAGAACCTCATAGTCACACCTCATATATTAAGATTCTAATTTGTTTAACATCTAGGTGCTGAGCATAAAGGCACCACTAAACACTGATGGATAGGGTAGCTACTGGGGAGCGATAAATGGGGCGGGGTGGGGGGGTGCGTCCAAAGAGAGAGAAAAGTACACAGATGATTTTCATTTCCTAATAGGCATTCTGCCTGGAAACCTATATAAAGACCTGAAATATGTATTGCTCGAAGGACTGTGAATGTTTAAAATGTCATCTTAAATTAGTAAGTGTCTTTAAATCTTCACTCTTTTGTCACGTTTTAGTAATGTTTATTACCCACCATAAATTTTATTCATATCCACATAAATTGAGCCCCTAGCCATGAGGGAGACAAGTACTCCTACTCCCTGATCTAAAATTCTGGAGTGGTGGATGACATCAAATATTATGACTGAAAAAAGGAAACTTTCCAGAGGAAACTGCTTTGGGAAGAAGGGACAACTTTTGACCTCCACTGCTGAGAAAAAATGCTAATATCTCTAAAATTCTATGCACACACAATGCAATATATATATATGCCTTACTATTGAATTGTACACTTGAAACTTACTGGATTTTGTTAACCAATGTCACCATAAAATAATAATAATACTGTTTTAAAAAGATTTTTTGATAAACAAACAAAAAAATAAATAAATAATAAATAAAATTCATTTCAGTGTTTTTAGGGGTTCAAATAAATGGTCTTTTTCCTACCGAAAGTTTAAATAAATTGTTTCAAATATGCCTGCATTTCAGAATGATTTTAGGAAGTACATTAGTGGTAAAATAAGTTTAACAGATATAAAAATTTGTTAAAATAGTACCCCCAAAATAATCAAATTATAAAGCTTCAGAGTTATCTGCAGTGTGATTTTAGTGGATGCAAGGACAAAGAGTGGAGTGAATAAAAATGTGGACGAAAAACATAATTCTAAAAAAGTCTTGGAGCGACTTCTCAGACTTCTCTGTTTCAGAGGCCAGTAAAAACCTTTTGTAAATTTCAGGGACTGACACATGTTTGACGACTTTTTATTTTTCCAAATCAGGACATTTAAAAAATGTCATTAACTATTGTTTGCATACTCTGAACAGTAGAGATCCTCCTACTCAGAATTTTAAAAATGGAGTAAATTTAGCTTTAGGAAAGACTTACTTCATTTTTTCATTTTATGGTAAAATGTTCTTAGCAATGGAATGCAAATGATAACTTTGGAGTTGCTTCTGGTTTCAAGGAGACCTATTTCCAACCCCAGTGAGATCAATATTTCTGGAAGATATTGCCCACCCTGTGCCATGGGCTCTGCCCCAAGAGACTCTAGGCTGTGGACAGTTCGGGTCCCCAATCAAAGAAATGTGCAGCTTGAATGCCTAGATGTTGAATAGTGACCCGCTAGTTTTTGTTCTGCCAGGGAGGTCAGAGATGGCCTGGTAGAGACAAGGTCTTGCTGAGGTACTCTGGACTAAGCTAGGTCCTCCCTAACTGCTGGAAAGTCCTTCTGCCTTTAAGTTTTAGTGCAAGAGACACCAGTCTTATAAATCCTGACCAGCCCCTTTACCCCTAGGTAGAAAGGAACAATGGTTGGCAAACTTGGCTGATCAGCAGAACAATGTAGAAAGCATTTTTTAAAATGCAACTCTGGGTCCCAACTCTGGAAAGTCCAATTCAGTGACTCTGAGATGTGCTCTGGAAGCTGGACTTTTTAAAAATAAAACTCCCTCGATTGTTCTAAAGCCTGGGTTGCAGAACCACGGCTGAGCTCTCACTCTCTGCTGGGTTCCCCCTTTCAGGACAAACTTGGTATCATATCCCTCACTATATTTAGGGCACATACTGATTACTTTTATCCCTTGGCAACTGTCCCTCCCAACCCCCATGTCCACCCTTGCACCAACACACACACACACACACACACGAATGCGCACACACGCCAAATTATGAAAAGTTTAGGCAGAGAAATGACTTACTCATCTTAGCTTCACAATATCTAATGTAAAACCTAGCACATCATAGGGACTAGTTAAATCAGTCTTTATACAATATATATCAGTAAATGAGTCTTTCCCACCTCTAAAATTCTGCTTTTCTCTCTTCCCCCTTGGTAAGTAGTGAGCTAGGATAATAAAAAGTTTAGACTCACAAAGAATGATAAGTAGGAAGTTAGGAGACTATGATGTTACAGAAAAATCTCTCTTGAGTATGGGTTGCACTTCTAGAGCTAAGGCACCACTTTGACTTCCTTAGCTTTAAAATTCAATAATGAGATGCAGTTCCATAGTGTAGCGGTTAGCATATCTGCTTTACACACAGAAGGTCCTGGGTTCGTGCCCCCGTGGAGCCACAGTCCATGGTCTACGGCCATGCCACCCTGAACAAACCCAATGTCTGATCTCAGAAGCTAAGCGAGGTTGGGCCTGGTTAGTACTTGGATAGGAGACCACCTAGGAAGTCCAGGTGCTGTAGGCATAAATAAATAAATAAATAAATAAATAAATAAATAAATAAATTTTAAGAAATAAAATTCAATGATGAATAAATGAACACAATTTTCTTTTGAACATTATAAAATGTTTCTTAATACTTAAGTCAAGGAATTATATAATTTTAAGAAAAACACAATTCTGGCCTAAAGGGTTGGCCCCTAAATTAATTCTTTTTATGATTACTATGTTAAAACAAAGAATTTGTTGAGTTTTTTCCCCCTCTGCTTTCTCGCTAGCACAATCCATTCCCTCAGTGATGAAATAATTAATAGAGAAATTCTATAAAAGACTTTACCTGAGTTCTTATTAAAGCTATTTATTTTTAAAATGTATTTTGTAACTGATGTTATCAGTTGTCACTAAATCAGATGACGTTCTAAAAAAAAAAAGAAAATAGTAAAAACACCAGTGAAAAAATGAAAAGCCAAAATGCTCATCATTTTAAAATGAGAAATGTTAAGACTCTCCCTAGCATTCAGTATACAGCCAGCCTGTAATCTGAGCATTGCCTTCACTCAGTGAAATATTTTCAGCAGCAACTGAAGTTAATATAGATTGGTGTCAACTACCACTTGTCAGACGATGCTAGAAAACCATGTCACTGTGAGAAATGGACCAGGAAAAATAAATAACCTCCAAAGTGGTAGGCTACAAATATTGACACACATAGCCAGGATTCTACATAAATGAGAGAAAATGTGGCACAGACTTAAACTTCAGGGCTTGCACATTTATGTATCTTAGATGATCTGCTTTTCATAAATCTGCTTAGCACTAATGACTAGAATGCATTTTTAATAAATTAATTTTGAATAGATGGTGCTCTAGAGGGAAGTTGGGCCTTGCCTTCATGTTATTAATAGTTAAAATGGAAGCATCAATTTAGGAGCACATCTGCAGCTGTTGTCACAGAGAGTCCAACCAAAATGACCCCCGCCACAGATGACCCCGATCTCGCTGCAGATTTGCATAGTCCTTAAAACTATTCAATGGGTTTTCACAGACGTTATCATTTTTGACAAATGATTCATTATGTTTAGAATATCTGTTTCAAGCTGTTTATCCTATAGTTATGACAAAAATAGTCTAATCCACGCACCTCCTTTGTGTGTGTCCCACTGTGAACCTGCAAGGCAGCTGAGTGGGGCTGTGGCGAAGCACTCTCTGTGGCTGTGTGATGGAGAACAGTTTAACTGGGACAAAGAGGATCCGGTTCACGTGCCTGCTTTATCCGACTGACCTAAAAAGAACAAAGTCTGCATCAATGCCTGTAGGTTAATCCCTAAGATCCCAAATGCTCAGACATAATGTTTACATGAATGTCAACACTTTTCTAGGTCACCAATGCCTAAAATTGGGTGATACAAGTGTGAGAAACAGTATAAGACCTGTTGGGTGGCTGAAATTTCTCCTTTACACCTTTCTAGTATTTAGGACCTAATTGGGTCTCCTGAGATCTAATTCCCTGTGGCCCAAAGGATGCAAACTCCCAGGGGGCAGGGCTATTTCTGCTTTGTTAACTCTCGAACACACAACACCTATTGCAGTGTGACACTTAGTAGGTACTCGATATATTTGTGTTCAAGGAATGATTGAATGGATGGATTCTATGGCTTCCGCAGCAAGCAAAATAGCTTCTTTGCACTTTCTTTAATACCCAGTGTCATAGTCCGTGTGTCTCCTTCTTTGCAATGACCTATCTTCTCAGACAACTTGGATGGGTGTGATAATTACCATTTGCCTTACATAAATAAGAGATAATTGTTTTCCTTATATTCACCGAACTTTCAGGGATTTCCGGGGAAATTTTTCTGCATAAACATGACGGCCTCATAATATCTCCTGCTTTGGACTGAAAATTAATGACTATTTCATAAAATATTGAGACCTAAGACTGGCACTTAAAACAAGATTATCCTCTCCTATTCCCTTAAAACAGCTCCCTCTTAGATAACTGCCAGACCTCAGTAATGTTGTGAAATAAACCTGCAAACACTCTGAGATCAGAGTGACACTGCATGCCTGACTCTCACACTGGCAGGCTGGTGGCTGGTTGGTTATAGCACCCATTAGCATGAGTTAATGAGTAAGCATTCCCTTCACTGTCACATTCCTCTCCTGTTATTAGCCCAAACCTGAACTTTAGCTTAATTGCAGAAGCCAGCCCGCCCCTGGCAGTGGAGGGCATGGTCTTCATTGTTGTGATTGCATTCAAAGTGCTAATTGGGGGGACCATGACAGATAACACGTCCCAGCACCGCAGAGAGCAGTAGGTGGGGTGCTGGGGATATGATTCAGAGATGAAAAACTGCATCTTCAAAAGCCCCAAGGATTTGATTTTCCTCATACTTGCTTGGCTGTGCACGCTAAACTAGATTTCCAAGTACGAGAGGATCTTACAGATCTAGCTTCTCACATTTTACTTTAGTCCCTCACCAGCTTTTCTCCACATAAACTCCCCCACCCCCGCAGCCCACTTGAATTTCCTACATCTCTCTTGAAGCTTCTGTTTGTCTCTCAAGATATTTTGCTTTCTTTAGCACTGGACCAACTGGAGAATTAGAAATATTTGAAAAGGAAAGACATAGGTGTTTGCACCTGCAACTCTAGCTTCTGATTTTTAAACTGTGTTAAAATTCTTTTGTATTTGCAGGGTGCTTTGATTTTGGAATATTTAGACTCTGCTCACCTTTCTGTATTTAATTTACATGGCTTTATTATTGACTGGACATCATTTCTTTATGCTCATATGTCTTTATCTTAGAAATGGATTTAATCACACCTTATGTCCACCTGCTGCCTGTAGCAATTAAGAGCTTTTGGCCACCAATGACAGTAAACAGCCCAACTGGGTTAAACAAGAAAGGAATTCTTGACTCTTATAATCGAAAAGTCCAGGGAAAGAGCTGGTTTCAGACACGCAGTGATTCAGAAGCTTAAATGTCACGGGCCCTTGTTTCTCTCCTACTCTGAGGTTAGCTGTGCTTTCCTCAGGGCTGCTTTATTCTTAATTGGGATCTCCCTGGGGGTTAGTGGATTGGGCTATATCTTCACAGGCCTTTCTCTAAGCCTTGCAACCAATGGAGAAGAGAGAAATTGCGCTTCTTAGACTTGAGTTTCACTGACCTTGGTTGGCCAGACTTGGGTCATGTGCCCATACCTGAACCAATCACTGTGGACAGGGTGCAGGTAGAATATGCTGATTGGATAATCCTAGATCACATGTTTCCCTCCCGGAGCCTGAGATGGAGTCTTCTTTATGAGAACAACAAAATGAGAGTGTTGGGTGGGTGCTTCCCCAAATAAAATTAGGGTGCTATTGCCTCAAGATGGGAAAGTGGATGCTGGGTGGCGTAAACAACGAATATCCACTAAACTGCCACACAAAAAGGAGCAATAGTTGAGATAAGTAAAGCACTTGGAATCGTTTCAATTAAAAAGCTATATGAATTTACAAAATGCAGCAAAATTTTCTTTTTTAAAATCCTGACATGGAGCAATAGAAGTAGCACATGTACGAAGTAAGTGTTATTTGGCATTTGTCTGAGTGAGAGTCTTATGATTCAATTGATATAATGTGACCAAAACTAAGTTCAAACTGAGAATATGTTTCTGCCAGATTGAGGTCTTTCTTTGCAACTTTTTATTTTCCAGCATGGGCATTGTAAGAAATAAGTTTGTTGCAATAAATTGATCAACATTACCTAGTGTTCTATTGTTCTTGCCTACTATGGACTTTGGGAAGAAGTCAATCAGAGAAGTTCTTTAGCCAGTATCATAATGAGTAATGGGAGCATTTACATGATTGCTAATGGCTGAGTTTACATGATGCCTCAAAGCATCAGTGGGGATGTTTGGCAGCAGCACATTATGACTGTGATTATCACTATAAATTAAGTTTATGTTGATATAATTAGCAGTTAAAAGCTAAAGTAATATTTATACTGATACAAGTTCTATCGAAACCATTTTAGTGCAAACAGACTGTGAATGTTGATACGGTGGGAATAATTTGATCTTGCTAGGCATATTTTTCTAGAAGTGAGATATCCTATTGGTATATAGTTGGCCAAATTGCTTTGCAGATTCAGAACCCATAACTTAGCCAGGCAATCTCCGCTGAGTGTATGTATGATCCTTCTTGGTAACACTGACCTTGAACCATCCAAGCTGGAAAAAGAGAGAAGAGGAGCCGAGATAGAAGGTGATATCTAGATAACTGGCTGTGAGTAGAGGCCTGCAATGATGAGGACAGGGTCTTGCTAGTGTGGATTATTTGTTACAAGGGTCACCAGGTAGGAGAATGAGTTGTTTCATTACAAGAACATGATCTTCCTTGAGAAACTCTGGCTGGGGCCAAGTATCACAGACATGTAGGCTTCCTTCTCTGTCTTGGGGTTAAGTGAAAGGCTGAAGGGTGTGCAGCACCTCAAGGTCACCAGCATGAGGAGGACTTTTCTCTCCCCAGAGTGGACCAGATCATTCTGACTCTAGGTCCTCAGGAACACTATCTAAGAGTGCCAAGCCATTCTGGTTTCTTCTTCACATGCTGTATGTTTTACTTGTACTGTTTCTAATTCCACGTTGATGAGATTTTCTCTACTCGAGGGATAAGAGAATGAGGTGGAGTAAGAAATACGACTTTTAAGAAGCCTTACTGCAAGTAAGTGGTTAGAGGTGGGACTCAGATCTGAGATCAGATGCCTTCAAAGCCATTCTGCCTCTGAAGTATTCATTTAATTAGCAACTATTTAGTCACCCAACACAAAATTTTGAGGACCTACCATCTGCCAGGCATTTTTCTGGGAACTTTATATACATCAGTGACCTGAACAGGTCAAGACCTCTATCCCGTGGAAAGCTAACTGTATTCCTGTCTTGGAAAGTGTTTGATCTAGTGAGGAATCCTAGAACATCCATCACATGCTTGCTCAGAGCCCTCATTCATGGGTCTGTGTAGGTGAACACCCTCTCTAGAGGCATTCATAGTGATCTTACATCTCTCTCTATCTGTCAAAACTGGAGGTTCTAGTTAGCACTTTAAATACAAAAAGGGAAGCAGTTAGTGGCTTTTACAAGTTGAGAGAAGCAGGAAATGGTGGTGGCAATGGGCTTTCAGTCTCTTCTTGGGACAAGAAAATGTGTTTATTGTGCCTCTGACAGAGAGAGAAAGAGAGAAATAACTGGCATCTCAAACACCGAATTCAATCTTGCCCCCTCCTTCTGCTTTACGTTACTAATAAAACCCCAACATTTCCTGAGGACCCGTTAGGACCTTTTGTAACAGACAAGTTATATATGTCATCTGATTTAATCTTCACAGAGGCCCTGAGGCAGTGGACACTGGTTCTTATCTTATAAGTGAAGAAACTAAGTAGCAACTGGTTAACGTGTCCACATAGATTCTAGTTGCTGAGATGTGTGTCAGACCCTGGCCTGTCACCACAGCAGAGCTGCCTTCTGTCCCTCCTCTCCAGGGCAGGGAGTACTCAGAGGAAGGAAGGGAAGCAGCTGCCCTGTCTTCTACCACCTTCCTCCCCTGTGCTCTCTTGGGAAGCAGGTGAAAAATCCTGTGGGGGGAGGCAGTTCCCCTGAAAGGGAAACAGGTAACTAGACTGTTGACCAGAAGCAAAGAGAGAGTGGAGAGGCAAAACCTGAAGGAAAGCGGTTCCCCTTTTCTGCTTTTAAAAAACTGCAGTGCTAATGGTCTCTAAAGTGATGTGGAAAAGATCCCCCCATCAAGACAGAGGGAGTTAAAAAGAACAGTTGCAGGTGTTCAAGGGGGAAGATGTCGACTCCTAATATTTTGAGGTTTATCCAAACCAGCAATATCTGAGGGAGGGAGTCAATTTTAGAGACTCTGGGTGACCCCTGGAGTGAGGGGTGTGAGGGGGTGGGAATGGTGGGAGGGCATATTCATCCTTTGAGCCCTGGGTGGGCTCTAAGGAGCTAGGAAGGAGTGGGACTTCCAGGCACCATTGTTAGCACAGCCCAGGCAATATTTGTTGAATTCCTTTTCTCCTAATTAGACCTCTTTTAAAAACAAGAGTGTTTGTAAGTGAGAAATGAGGACCTACCCAGGAGGGCAGGTAATGATGGGGGGACTCAAGTCAGGTGAAGCATGATACCCCTTTATGTTCCTCCCACTTGCCAAAAGTAAAAGTATGTTTTCTACAAGAGGATTAGAATTTTCTGGAAGACTATAGAAAGCCCCAGTTGTATGGACTATCAGCTTATGTTATTTCTCTCCTGGACTACTCGGTCCTCCCTAAAACTCAAACTCTGCCTCCACCTTTCTTATTGCCAAAGGCACACCTGTGCTTCTCTGTGGTCAGAAGAGTTCTGGGCTGAAATGGAAGAGCTGGGTACCACCCTCACTCTGCCACCAACAAGCTGTGGACAGGCCACCTCATGCTTCTAGACCAGATGGGCTCTCCCCAAAGTCTGATATCTTTAGTCTAATGGCCATGGTGTTAAATGACACATGCTCTTGTGCCATCACAGGCGCACACACTCACACACACCAACAAACACACGCTTCTTTTTAGTGGCTAAGGAAGTGGACAAACTTATTTTCAAGGTGAAAAATAAAGGGTCAGACCATTCTTTTCTTAAAGTCTGCTCAGGCTGTCCTTTCTTTGAGCACCTCTGTGGCAATGAAGGAGGAGCAGGCCAGGGCTTGTTAGCTGGGGAGTGTGGTGTTCAGGTGTCTGGACCTGAAGTCCTGCTCTACCCTCTACAATCTGTGTGTCTTTGGACAAGCCACGCAGTCTCTCGGGGCTTTGGGGTCCCTCTCGGTGAAAGTGGGGAGTAGCAGTTCCTGGCTCACAAGGCTTTGGTAGGATTAATTGTGTTAACACATAAGATGCTTCTAGAATAGGATCCAGCACCTAACTGTAGAAAAAAGTATGTGTTAGCTATTATTACCTCACAAGCCATCTTTGGGTCAGCCTCTGGATTTGTTTCCACTAGAATTTCTTCTCTTCTCATCTCCACTCTCAGTCCTGCCAAGTTAGGCTAAGAAATCTTACTAACAACTATCTGGAAAGTCCTAGCAAAAGTCTGTTTTCCAGCTCTGCATTAGTAAAGTCACAGTTTTTAGTTTCAAAAACAAAAATAGCCAATCTAAACCTCCCCCGAAATCACTTGGAAATACAGACATTAACGTCATGTTCTCTGGTGCTGAAGGTACTTTGTGGCTTGAGCCTGAGCCCGCCTTCCCAACAGTGACCACAGAAGAAGATGGTATTGACTGACAGGAGCTTCAAATGGAGAAGCTTACACTAATGGTGGCCTTGCTGTTAGAGTGTGGCCCCGTCAACAGAACTGGAAGACATTAGCTCACCCCAGAAAACCTCTTGAGAAAGTGCCTGGGATAGGCACCATCTGCTGCAACTTTGTCATTTAGATAATCAATCGGTCAATTCATTAGGGCTGAGCCACAAAGAGAGCTTGGCTTTGGTATTTGGGAAGAGGAAATGTGCCCAGTGGTTCCTTTGCAGGTTACATTTATACTCCTTGACTGTCATTTGCTATTATTTCTAGAAAAATATATATATATATTGATTGTCAAGTCTTCTTTTGATGGTGTTTTTCTTTACCTTACAAATAAATCAGGTTTGATCCTAGGCCTACTTACAGACGCACACACACACACACCCCAAAATAAACCCCTTTCACCCTCCAACAAATTATTTACATACTAAGGTCCTGTGTTCCAGCAAAGCTTCAGTTTATTTTAATGGACAAATAATAAATCCTTCCAAAGAGAGTATTTAGAATGGAAATGCTGATGGGTCCTTTAATTGTGACATGCTGCTAGGCACTGCTTTGACACAGAGAGATAAGGTGCCTGGGGGATTGGATGCCATGCATCAGGATGACGGGATTGGAAGGGGTTGCTGAGCTCAGACGCTGTGCCTGGGCCCAGGGGTCTCACATTAGTGCTGTAATCAGCAGCGCAAAGCATGTGTCCTGGGCTCCTCAGAAACAACATGTTGTAAAACTTGTTTTAGAGGCACTGGCATTGTCATGGTGTTTATGGCTTGTTCTCTGACTGATTCCCTGCCTCCCCAGGTGGGTTCTTAGTCTTTGTTTGACTCTGAGGCACACTGTTAATATTGCTGTTTAGCATCAGAGGATGTTAGAGGTGGGAGGAATCTCAAAGGTCATCTAATTTCTAAAAGCCTGACCACAGGCTTGGGGACTAGGGGTCAAAAGGAACAACACAGCAACTTTGATTTCTCTGACTCTTGTCTCCTTCGCTCATGTAAGATCACCAACAGTCTCACTCAGGGCTTCCTCATCTAGCACCTGCCATTTTCTTTCTCTCCAGTCGCCTCCACTTGGTGACAGTTTCTGCTCCCACAGTTGCCTGAAGATTGCCCTCCTGCCACTGTCCCATACTCTCTGACAAATGCCCGCATCACCTGATGCTCCCAGAGGTCCGTGGCATGGGAGGCCAGGGTGGAATCTCTTTCCTCTCTACCTTTTCCTGTCACCTGGGAACACGGATCACAGGGTGTGTGTCCTGTTCATCTTCACAGGAATAGCTCCCTCTACTTAACTCACGACTGTGAGTTAACTAACAGAGCTACTGACTTAACTACCTAACTGCCATAGCTATGTGAGGCGGGCCGAGCACTAGCCTGCTAGCATACTGACACGAGTCTCAATCCCTTGGGCACCTGCCAAACTCCTTCCTCCTCTTTAGCTCAAAACAAAACCTATGCAAGTTAGAATCTGCAAATCGAATCGTTTTGGACATGCCCACCAGTAATTAGACGTGTTACACTTTCTGCTTATGTTTGAAATCGCATTCCTTGAAACATCAATAAGGAGTCCAAGGCCCAGAGGCTGAAATGTAATCTTAAGTATCAGGAACATCAATTCCCCCCCCTCCACTGGTCTCAATATCCCTTTCCCCAGGGCTTTGGTGGCCTGCAGTACAGCAGATGAGCATTAGACACCTGTGCCACTTGCTGGGTTTGGATCTTAGGGCTTTGAGTGTGGAATCTCTCTTGCTCCTCTGTCAAGATGGAGCTCAGTGGACAGCTCACACAAGCTCTCTGACTCCTTCTTGCATGCGAAGGAAGGGGCGCCTGACACCTCTGAACTCTCTGAGGATCGGCTATTGGATTCTTGCCAGATTCTGATTAATCCATAAACAGGAAAACATACCACAACTAATGAAGAAGAAGAGAGATTGTCCCAGAAGACACTTGCTGTCTAACAGAAGTACTGATGCCAGGTGGACATAGCAAATGGGGTGAACTGAACTGGGGGTTTGGGTTGAGGAGAATGGCAGATCGATATGGCATCACATTCCAGTACCACCACTCACGAGGAGAATGGTCTTAGGCAGGTCACTTCTCTGAGTGTTAGTTTTGTCACCTGTAAAATGGAGATAATACCTCTGCTCCAGGGTCATACCAGAAATCAGGGGTAAGTACATCCCTGTTCGCAATAGCATTATTTACAATAGACAAAAAGTAGAAGCAACCCAAATGTCCACTGAGAGATGAGTACATAAACAAAATGTGGTATATCTACACAATGAAATATTGTTCAGCCTCAAAAAGGAAGGTCATCGTGCCACATGCTACAACATGGAGAACATTATGCTGAGCAAAATAAGCCAGATACAAAGGGACGAATACCGTATGAGTCCACTTATCTGAGGTCCCTAGAGTAGTCAAATCAATAGAGACAGAAAGCAGAATGGCAATTGCCAGGGGTTAAGAAGGTGAAGGAATGGGGAGTTATTGTTTCATGGTACAGAATTTCAGTTTGGGAAGATGAAAAGAGTCCTGGAGATAGATGATGTGAATGTACTTAATGCCACCAAACTGTATACTTAAAAATAGTATATTTTATGTTATGTGCATTCTTCCACAAAAAAGGTAGGTAGCACACTAGCATAGTGTCTAGCACATGGGCAGATGCTCAGCAGATGGTTGCTAATTTCATCATCGAGAGAGTGAATGCTTATGTCCAGCTCATTGTGACTCAGCTGGGACAATTTATACCCCATTCTGTGTTGCATTTTCTCCCTTTACAACAGATCACTGACATGCCTCCTTTCTTTCCTTTGCGAGATCCAAAGAAGATTGTTGGCTATTTAGGGGATATTTAATGTAATAGTAATAGTAATGGTAATGGAGCTAAGATAAATGAAGAGCTTTCTCAATCTGCTCTTTGGAAAGAGAATTTTCTGTCCCCCTCCCGCCCACACCAAGCTGGATATCCTGGCTTTATTCAGACAAGTAGGCGGAAGGTAACGTCTGAGCATCCATGAGAACCACTTGTTTAGTCTCCGCTTGAAATCCTCTGCCACTCCTCTGCCCATTGAGGCCTTTTACTCACAGAAAGTCCCCGCAAAGCAAGAAAACAGATTTTCTTCTGTCCTAAAAAATGTAGCCCAGCCTGATCCTCCCTCGAAATGGTCACTAAGAAAGCAAAATGTGTCTAATTCTAACAGAGCCCCGATTCATTGCTTCCAGAGCCTGTAGTGTTTTATACTCACTCTGCAAGCATAATCAAGGGAGTGATTCTGAACCTTGTTAATCAGAAAGGGCCCTTTAAAAATGTCATGCTGTCAATATAAAACTTTGCTAAATTGCATTATAAATGCCAGATTCAGTCAACTAACACATTTAACACCGTTTCTTAAGTACAGTTTAGATTTTATCCGTGCCAGGGAGAATGAGAAAAATACCTCAGAGAGCCAGAGCCCCGGATCCATTGTGCTAAGCTCACTGCCCCCAGAGAAGGATTATAAATATTTTGTTCCAAATCCAAGCCACACTTCTTCTTGCACTACTGTCAATGAGGTGTCCCTCCAAAGTTGTTGGCTTTAGAATTGGGTGATTCTCATAGTTAAGAAGGTTAGAAGGGACGAGTGTCTTAGACCTGTTTTTCAATCAGCAGAGAATTCCTATAACTGTTGTCTCACACCAGAAAAGGAAGATTTCCAGAGCTGAGCATTGTGTGCACACCTGCCACGGAAGAGAAAAGCCTCATCGTTGACATCTGTATGGTCCACGATAGCCTTCTCCGCTGAAACCACCTCATTTGAGGGAGGATTCATTGTCAGAACTCACCCCTGTTTTCTCCTCCCCTCCTACCAAATAAAGCTGTTTGACTAATCTGATGGTGTCTTTTTCCTGTGATCCTCTTCAGAATTAGGGTGGTTTAACTGGAAACTTTGAGCTCTAAGTTTGACTAAACAGCACAAAAGAAAACACATCAAGAATCTGGAAATGGTCATCAAACATTATGATTTCTGATTAAAAAAAAACAACAACAAAAACCTTAGCTCAGGATAACTAGATGACTTCTTATCCGTGGCACGCAATGAAGCTTATTTCAAGATAAAAGGTTCTAAGCATATATATGGCAGTAATACTTTGTAATATTAAACAATTTCTCCCTTTTCCCCCTGCCACTTCTCCCTTTTACCCATTTCTTTCCTTCTATCTAGACCATTCCACACTCATCTCAAGAAGATATGACATAGGTAAAGCTTGAAGTATTTTCTAGATTTTGAATTTCAAAAGTCTTGCCCTCAGAAGAAATGCGAAGACTTTATATGCGCTATAATATAGCTAGCATTTACATGCTTTCAATGGTGCATCACACATAGGAAACTTTCTATGTGTGATGCGCCATTGAAAGCATGTTTTTATCTCTTAATTTTCATTACAACTCAGTAAAATCGGTATTATTATCATCCCTACTTTACAGATGAGAAAAGCAAGGTACAGAGAAATGGAGTAGTTTGCCTCAAATGGCACCTCTGGTGCTATAGGCTGAATGTTTGTGCCTCCACCTTCCAAATTCATATGTTGAAATACTAATCCCTAAGGTGTTGGTACTAGAGGTGATTAGGTCATGAGAGTAGAGCCCTCTTGAATGGGGTTATTGTCCTTATAAAAGACTTCTAAGAGAGATCTCTCACTCTTTCTGCCATGTGAGGTTACAGCAAAAAGATGACCATCTAGGAAATAAGCCTTCACCAGACACCGAAATCTGCAGGCACCATAATCTTGGACTTCCCAGCCTCTAGAACTATGAGAGATAAGTGTTGGTTGTTTATAAGCCATCCAGTCTATTTTGTGATAGCAGCCTGAATGGACTGAGACACATGGCAAGTAGCAGAGCTGACTCACCAATCCAGTAGTGTGTTTCCAGAGCTCACATTTCTAACCACTGCACCTATATGCTCATTCCTGTGTAGGAAGTTCACTGGAAAACATACTCAGTATTACCATCTGTGAAAAGGAAGGGACTTCAGCAGAACTGGAAGAAAAAGTTGGCCTGCGAGGCAGTCTCAGTGAAGGCCTCAGCTAACCATGGAAAGAGTTCTGAAGGCAGAGCAGCTCTTCAACATTATCCTGAATTGGGGTAAGATGTTCATGTCTTTATACTCCTGTATCAACCAGTCACTGGATGAGGGCTGCCCTGAGAAGGGGCATGGCTTCGGGTTGAAGCCACTCTCTTCAGCTGAGGCAATTCCCACAAGAGTTCCCACCTGAGGGCTGTCTGTCTGCAGCGCTCTCAGTAGCTATGGGTGAATCCTTCAGCCCTGAAGAGGACCTGGGTGGCACATCACGGTGTCCACTACATAAAGAAAGATACCCAGAAGGAGTGTAATTGATTGCTAGCTCTGGCCTCATCCCACAAGGGAGCTCTGAGTGTAAATTTTGTCTCAAAATAAGAGAGCTGGGCTTTTATACTCCTTCACCCATCGGTCTTTGGCTAAAGACTACCCTGGGAGTGGGAGGTTTGAATATAAACTCCCAGACACTTCAGGCTCTGCATGTGCGTGGGTGAAGGCAAAGCAGCTCCAACAGCCCCAGGGCGGGGCTCAGAAGAGAGCGGCAAGTGCAGGGCATTAAATACAGAGCCAGGGTATGAGCCCAAAGGAACAGTTGAAGGATCGTTGTGATTTCGGCAGTGGTCCCCAACCTTTTTGGCACAAGGTACTCCTATGAGAATCTAATGCTCGATGATCTGAGGTGGAGCTGAGGTGGTGATGCTAGTGCTGGGGAGCGGCTGCAATTACAGATGAAGCTTTCGCTCGCTAGCCCATCATTCACCTTCTTCTGTGTGACTCAGTTCCTGAAAGGCCAAGGACTGGTACTTTTCTGCAACCTGGGGGTGGGGGACTCCTGACTTATGGCATCCACTACAGCTTCTATAGATCTGAAAGGATTAGCCAGGCTGGAGGTAAGCGTGAGCCAGAAAGGATACCGAGTCACTCAAAAAAGGCCCTGCATCTGCTAAGAGAGCCCTGAGCCTCAAGTAAGCCTGACGGACAGGAAAGGGAATCTGAGTCATCCCCTCAGGGATGCCTGGCAGGTAAGGTGGACTCCAGAGCAGAGAGAGCCATGAGGAGTGTCTAGATAGGACAGTTGGCAGTCTCTTGGAGTGAGAGCAGCAAAGGAACCACAGGGACCTGGGGGGTGCGGGGAGGTAGCTGGAGTGTTCCAGAGTTCTAAGTGTTGCAGGAGCAGTAGAACAACCTTGTAAATGGGGAAAGACAGAACAACAGAGTAACAGGGGAGGGCGCAGCCGTCTGCGTGGATTGAGATCTGGGGCCTGGGCCAGTCAGTGGGCATCTCGAGTGGATACCAATGTGAATCCAGAGCAATGGAGACCCATACCCTGCCTGGTATCTTGGTGGGAGAACATTGTCACCCTGGAATTTACATACAGCCTCAAGAAAAATGGGGGACCCTGAACTGACCGAGAATATGTTCCAAGTACCTGGACAGATGAGTTTCACAATAGAAATGGAGTTAAAGGAAATGAAAGAAAATTAAATTTCTTATCTACATGCATTTATGCACTGTTTGTTGCCACGTGTAATAACTATGAATGAGGTCTTTCAGACACATCTGAATTACATAGGGATGCTTCGGACGACAGGTGTTTGTAATGTCTGTTTTAGCTCAGCATAATTACTGTTTTGTTGAATTATTGTCTTCCTGACATACACCATGCAAGGACTAAATCAACTGACCAAGGGGTGGGAGATTACTCAAGTTAAACATAGGCCCTAAGGGAGAAACTATACTTTATGACAACGCTGTGATTATGTGTCTGCAGTTTTGACATCATAACACATTTGCCCAACACAAAACTGTGCGTACAAAACACACACACACCACTTCTGGGCTGTGTTTTTTTTTCCTCCTTCATGCTACAGTGAACTAGAAGAACAAAAAAGCTAAAGAATATATGCCAGCTTAGCACTGTGAGTGTGTGTGTGTGTGTGTGTGTGTGTGTGTGTGTGTTGTGTGTGTGTCTGTATTGATGATATTGAAGAGAGAGAGAAATTATGTGTATCACACATGCATTTAAAGCTCAACACTTTACCCAGAGGAGGTCTCTAGGCTACAGAAGTTCCCGCCCCAGACTTTTTCAACCTGTCTATTTCAGAAGCACCTTCACATGGAGAGTTCGCCTAAAGGGAGAACAAATGAAAAATTGGAGCTGCTTTCTTGGGAAAATGAACAAGAGAGAGTGACATTTTGGAGCAACTGGTCGTAAATGGACTATAAAAGTAAATTTTATTCTTAGAGTCAAATGGGTGCTTTTTGTATTTTAACTTCAATATTGATTTTGTTTCCCCACAGACAGGGCTGAAGAAATTCACTCAGTCATTTCCAGGTTATTGTGTGTATTATTGTGTGTGTGTATTGTGATGTGACGATTTGGGAAAGAATATAAAGATAAGTTTTAATTTAACTTAACTGCCCAGAAAAGACAATGATTAATATCTTTGGTTTTCAACTCCCTTTGATCTTGAAATAATGACTTCCCCCTTCTAACCTGAATGCTTTTTTATCACCCTTGTCAAACCATTTCAAAAGAGTGTCCCACTCCCCCAAACTAGTGACTGTGACATCACCCATCACCTGTATACTTCTGCTTCTTCGTGCTCATGTGTTCATTCTTTTCCTGGCAGATGAGTGACAAGACAGACTGCTCCCGACATGCATAAGCAGAAAGATATTGGTGTGCTTCCATCATTTTACCACCAATATCCCTTCCACTTCTCCAGAAAATACAAACAAGGTGTATAGGTCACCTACAGGGGACCCTGGCATTCTTTTTGGCTGCTTGAAAGATATCTTCAGTAACATATGAAAGGAGAGTGGGAACTCGGACATTCTCAAGATGGAAGGGTAGTGCTTGCCCTAAGCAAAACTAGGAAGTAGGGGAAGTTTGTCTTCTTCCTCAGCATCACCACTTATGAACATCGGTGTACTCCTTTTAAACCCTTTAAGCAAGTCTTGCATAGCCCTAAACCCAGGGCCTAATATTTTCTAGAATCTTCCAGAAGAGTGATCAGATTAACTCATTTATCCTGAGAATTTAATGCATTTGAAGTTCAAAGAAAAAAACTCTTGAAAGATATTTTCTCATTATGTCTTCAAGGACCTTGTTGTAAGGCTATATTCTGAGGTTCTAGGTGGATATGAGTTTAGGATGAGTTAGGGGAAGAGGGGGACACTATTCAACTGACTATAAGACTAAAACCTGAAAATAAACATTAAGGAGAATCCAAAAAGTTACTTTCATTCCATCTCTTGTCCCTACTTCATTCATCTGTATCTTAGTCAACTAGTTCTACTTCTCCTTCCCCATGAGAAGATGTGGCTGACCCACAGCTGCCAAAAATCATGCATAACCCTCCCCCCTAAAAATGAAACCAGAAATCTATAGACCCCAATTCCAAATTTTTGAGAGAGAGAATCTTCTTGGCATAACTTGGATCATGGATCCACAGCAGGCTGATAAATTTTGACCCGAGGAATAGAGTCAAGGCTGTAATATAGCTTTGGAACAAAGGCAATTAATTCCCTGGGTTGGCTTATGGACTGAAGGAATGCCCTGAACAGTGCCTAATACATAGAGAATTAGTTACATTATGATATAGCCATACGAAGGAAGACCATAGAACTATTAAAAATTATGTTTTAGAGCACATGCTACTGATGAGGTACCTTACTGATAATTAAGTGAGAAAAGCAAGTTATAAAATATATATGTATAATATTGTACTCGTGTTATTAATAAATACATACAGACACACACACGTAGAGTTAAGGCTAGAACAATATACACCAAAATATTTACAATACTATTACTAGATGATAGATTATGTGTGGGTTTTTTTCTTTTTCTTTTTCAATAATTTACTTTTAAATTGTTTAACATTTTATTAAGTATGCTTGAAGAATAATTTCTAATAAAAATAATGACTTAATAGTATAATTTAAGAAATAAATGGAAAGCAAATTGGGGATAATAAGCCTAGGAGACATGTATTGGATATTGCCCAATACACAGAAAAAGAATCCTCTTTTCTCGACTTTCACTGGCACCATCACCTGTAAACTCTGGATTCAAAGAGGCAGCCATATTCTTCCACATGGGCCAGAGAGGCAGGCAAGTCAATCTGTAGAGAGGAGAGAAAATAATGAAGCTAGTATCAAAACAGGGACAGAGACAACAAACACGGAGGCTCTGGGCAGCTCTTCAGTCTGATTTAAATCCTCTCCAAGATCTGTTGACTTTTCTGCTCTTGGATTTGTTCTGATGCTTCTTTATATTTATACTAAATGTCTTTTGTGTTTAAACTAGCTTGAGACGATTTCTGTTGCTTGTGAATAAAAAGTTTGACCAACACAAGATCCTTCAGAGCTTCCCCAAATTATAATTTACAAGTGACCATGAATAGATATGCCTACTTCTAAGAAGAGTTCAGTGAGTAAGAATCTTCAGATCTGAGACTCAGCCTTCTGAATAAAGCTATAACCTTGGGTGCCTCAGGTGCAAGCTGATGAATAAGGCAAAAGTAATAAAAGTAAGAGATCGATGAGAAAGAAGAGATGAGCGGGAAGCATATCAAAGAGAAAGCCAGGGGAGGGGGGACAAGGAGTGCCACATGATGAGAGTTCTGGAATCTAGCATGCCAGCAGAAGTTACTTCAGAATGTCCCTCAGCCCTGACCTTTGGTAATCTTCACTTCACAGTTCCATGAACAGTCAACTTACCTTTTACAAAGGTCAAATGATTTTCAGTTGAGTTTTTACTGACATGGTCTTTCACGAACATCAAGAAGGCCAGCATATCATCCAACCTCTTTGTGTCTAAGTTCCTACTAATGGCCAGAGAAC
Source organism: Pteropus medius (assembly GCF_902729225.1). Taxonomy (NCBI): domain Eukaryota; kingdom Metazoa; phylum Chordata; class Mammalia; order Chiroptera; family Pteropodidae; genus Pteropus; species Pteropus medius. The sequence continues at coordinate 1,133,140 of NW_024355205.1, read as the reverse complement.
ATCTGATGGCCCGAAATAATAGAGCTCTGGGAGAGATCTTTCTTTCTTTCTTTCTTTCTTTCTTTCTTTCTTTCTTTCTTTCTTTCTTTCTTTCTTTCTTTCTTTCTTTCTGCA